>NC_060157.1:15196082-15219983 GCF_021292245.1 Micropterus dolomieu
ATATGAAAATTTCATATCACAATTATAGTGACCAAAATTATCACGGTTATCAGTATTATCATGGTATTGTAAAAATGTGCCGAAAAAGATTCAAATGTACTGATACACAAACTACAAATTCAATTGCCATTTTGTTTGCATAAAAAATAAAATAACAGCAAACACCTTTTGTAAACAAATGAAAATCATCTAAGTGTGCATTATCAAGATTTTATATTTTATATTATATAGGTAATACAATGATCCCGTTGGACAATTACTTGAAAACAAATAAGTCTTTAAAAGACAGTGATAGTAACTGCAATGAGCCCAAAAACTGACATAAATACAGAGGAGTCTGTAGCGTTTCTAGATATGCTGGTTGGTTGACTAAACAGCGTAATGTGTTATCATGTGCAGTGGACGAATAGACTCTGCCGACACACGACGCACACATCAACAGAACAACGTGTAGCGTTTTTACAAGAGCAGCTAACACTGAGAGCTTCAGTTTACACGCTGTTAGCAAGTCAGAGAGACAAACCAAAGCTAAAAGTGAACTCACCCTGCGTTCACTGTAAGGTTATTTTCTTCTATCAAGTTTCCCTCAGCGATCTCATAAAAACTAAAATACGACCGGACTTCAGAGTGTCTGCAGCGTTGTCTTCCGCTGTGTTGTCATTGACCCAAACAAACTTACATTGCATTCTGTGCATGCGCGCCTGCTTCTGGGAGACACTGGACAGTGTTTGCCGTGAGATTATAACAGCGCGGTTAACCGTACCCAGTTATCATGGTAATTAAAATATGTACAGTAATAATAACCGTCAGGAATTTTATCATGGTTTACCGTTACACCGGTAATCGTTTCATCCCTAGTCCTGACTATCCGTTGTAGTGTGCTCCTGTCCTTTCTGGTGGCAGATCCAAACCAGACAGTGATGGACGTGCAGAGGACAGACTGGATGATGGCTGTGCAGAAGTGGATCAGCAGCTCCTTAGGCAGGTTGAGCTTCCTGAGCTGGCGCAGGAAGTACATCCTCTGCTGTGCCTTCTTGATAATGGAGTCAGGGTTGGGCTCCCACTTTAGGTCCTGGGATATAGTGGATCCCAGAAACCTGAAGGATTCCACAGCAGACACAGGGCTGAGTATGGTGATGGGAGGCAGAGTGGGGGGGCTCCTCCTGAAGTCCACGGTCATCTCCACAGTTTTGAGCATGTTAAGCTCTAGGTTGTTCTGGCCGCACCAGAGAGCCAGCTGATCAACCTCCCATCTGTAGGCCGACTCATCACCGTCCCGTATGAGGCCAATGACTGTCTTACCTGCTGACTCCTTGTCAGTCAGGAAGTTTGTGATCCACTGACAGGTGGAGGCTGGCACAGTGAGCTGGGTGAGTTTGGTGCTAAGGATGTCCGGGATGATAGTGTTGAACGCTGAGCTGAAGTCCACGAACAGGATCCTTGCAAAAGTTCCTGGAGAGTCGAGGTGTTGCAGGATGTAATGCAGTCCCAAGTTGACTACATCATCCACTGACCCGTTAGGTCTGTAGGCAAACTGCAGGGGGTCCAGCAAGGGGCCTGTAATGTCCTTCAGGTGGGCCAACACCAGTCTTTCAAAGGACTTCATGACTACAGATTTCACGGCGACAGGCCTGTAGCCATTTAATCCAGAGATAGAGGGTTTTTTGGGGACCGGCATGAATGTGGAGTGTTTGAAGCAGGAGGGAACTTCACACAGCTCCAGTGATCTGTTGAAAATCTGTGTGAAAATCGGGGCCAGCTGGTCTGCACAGATTTTTAGATCACAGATTTTCATTTTAACTCTGTGAATTAAGGATTTACTTTTGGCCAAACCAGTGTTGAGGATTGTTGGAACAGTGGAAAGACTAGCCAAGACAATTTTGGTTAGTTTTATTTTGTTTCTGTCGAGTTTGAACGGAGTGTGTTTTACGATGAGTTAACAAGGAAATAAGTCTTAGTTCGGTCAAAGAGAGAAACTTGAATTCAGAAGGTGTACGGTTGTTTTTTTTTTTTCTGTTTAATGAGGAATATAGCTGTAAGACTTGTTGTTTTTATTTATTTGACTGAAAAAGGAGCTTGGAGCTCGCACAAATCTCTCAGCTCAAACTACTGGGGATGGAGGGGCAAATATATCGGCAATCGCTGGTTGTTATGACCCTGATATTGATATTTGGGAGTAAAAAAAAAGAAGATATATCAAGATTTATTTTTTAACTAGTCTTACTTTCAAATATTAATATTGGTATCAACCTCAAAAATCCAGTGCTAGCTGGGCTGAATAAAATGCCACAATACCACTTAAAAGTTCCCCAATCCCACTGAAAAGCTGCTTAACATAAATCCACATAAAAGAGTTTTTTTCCCGAGAATAAGATTTCACTGTGTGTGCATGTCAGAAAGATATCTGTACTTCGTTAATTAATCTGCACAGACACTGACCAAATGTGATGCCTTTCCATAGACTTTAAGAAAGGGATAATGGACTGAAACCAAATATGGCCTCAAGCACAACAATCTTTAAAATTATTTAAATTTTTAACATAGAAAATTCTTTGTCAAAATGACATGTTTTCACAATGTTTTCACATATTTTACACTTTCCCGTTCAAGTCCAATGAGCTACTGAATAACTTTCTTCAGAGCACATTGTAAACAGACCTAAGGGCTGCATTATACATCTATATATATCTGCATTATACATTGAATGTTTGATTGATGGGAGTGGGCTCCAAAATTGTATGTTGATTGAGAGATAACTGCTGTGTCAATAACAAGTGTTTGATAGATTGCTAATAAGCGCTACTGAGCCTGTAACAAGTGAGCAGTGGCTGTGTGTGTGTGTGTGTGTGTGTGTGTGTGTGTGTGTGTGTGTGTGTGTGTGTGTGTGTGTGTGTGTGTGTGTGTGTGTTTGTGTGTGTGTGTGTCCCCACAGGGACCTGTCAACCCATCAGCCTTATCAGCTGGGTGAGAGGTCTGCACGGCGTCGCTGAATATCTCTTCACCTCCCGCGCAAACACAGTGCTATCGCAGCGTCTCTCCTCCCCAGAGAAACATGAAGGGCTAAAGAGGGGCCTGCACACTTTATGAGGCAAAATAAAGAAACATATGGAAAGAGGACAGGCGAGGAAAGTGTGTATGTGTACGTACATGAGGGTGGGAGTGTAGAAGGATGAGTGCGAAAGTAGCAGAATGTGCATACAGGTGCGAGGGGGTGCAAAAACAAAGTGTTTTGTGTCAATAGGTGCTGAAAATGTGGTGAACAGAGTGGGATAGCAAGTGTACATGTGAAAGAAAAGAAAGCTGGTGTGTGTGCACATGATTGTGGTTGTGTCTATGTGACTGTGTGTGAAACACACAGAGTGCAGCAGCCTATGCAGTGTGGTGGAACTTCCTTCATCTCAGCGCATTTGGTTTGCTCCCATTCTTCATTAACTCCATTAACAGATGAGCCGCGGCGATTAGCGAAGCTTCCCGCTGATTCAGCTCTCACACTCCTACCCTCCACCCCCCTCTCCCTCTTTTTTTTACCCCTCTGTCGCTACCTCGTTCCAACACTCTTCCTCCTCCTCCTCCTTCTCTTCATGTCTAGGGGGCTGCAGGACCACTCAGCCCAAAGTCACAAAGAAAAATGCACTATACATACACATACATTCACATTTAAACAGCCACATGTGAAGAAACCAGCATGCAAAAATAATAGAAACACTCTGGGATTTCAATCACAAGCCCTTTCATAGTTTGCCACTAAAGCTACAATAAGTTAAACACCCTGGCGTGCACAGAGGGCCATAAAGCCAGTCTATCCCTCCCTGCAGTGCCTCTTTATTCAGCTAACAATTTTTACTGCTCTGTGCCATCTTAAAGCCCTCTGCTCCTCCAGCGGGCAGTGCCAAGGGGGCAGTCTGCCTGCCGTACACTGTGCCATTAGCCACGGCTGGCTCTTTAGCCAAGAGGAAAAGGGAAAACAGGCACCGATTGCCAAAAGGTACTTTAGAAGAGGGAGAGGGGAAAGTAGAAATAAACAAAGAGACAGACAGGCGAAGGAGATTTTCCTTTTATTCCCTGGCATCTGTTCTAAATAGCCCCAATTAACAGATTAATTGGACTCACATTCCTCTGTTACCCCCCCCCCCCCCTCGCCCAATTGTACCTATCCTCACAAGGAGCTAAAAAAAATGAGGGAGTATCAAGTTGCCATTGACTGACTCTTCTAGCCCGGCCGTGATTTGGATCCTCTTAACGTTTGTTCCAGGTGCCTAGACATACAGACATGTCACAGTTCAGACAACGAACCTCTCTGATAGGAAAAATCACAGTATTTGTCCACCCGAGAGTCACAGAAGACCGAGGCCTCAGTTCTGACTTTTTGATCGGTAATAAATCATGCAACAAAAGAAGCTGCCACTCAGAAATCTCTCTTCTGCTTCCATCTGAGATCTGAAAGGCCGTTGCAACGGTTTTTGTGCGCTTTGGAAACAACAACAATAACAACCACGACAACAAAAAGAACTTAGAATGCATAAACATGGGTTTCTTAAGGGGGTTGGTGGATGCTCGTTGGATGGATCAGGACAAGCACACGTTACACACCACGCAATTTTTCCCCCCTCCCTCTATCTTCATCTCTAGTGTTCTGGTTTCACATCACGAAATTAATGACCTGCCAGTTGACTGAAGTGAGGCAGTTCTTTTGTGGTGTGCACGTTTGTGACAAAAGTAAGCACCTGTGAATGTGTGTGTGCACCTGCAAAGGCTCATTTACATACGCCTTTGGTTGTCTATGTCGGCGTGTGTGTATAGTGGGTGGAATTTTTTGTGTTAACGAGATCCTGCGCTCCAAGTGGCGGTGGCCTGAGGATCCCAACGTAGAGCTCCTTTTGCCCTTTCTGACACAAGGCACTTGCTATAAATTACTGACACTCACCCAGCTATTTGCTTATTTCCTTCCTATCTATCTCTCTGCCACCCGCCTTCCCCGACACACTAAACCCCTCCACCACCTCAACACTCAAACACTTAAAAGAGGAAATCAACCTATGTTTCCTTCCACAGAGCCACGTGTGAGGTGGAGAAACAGGAGGCGAGAGGCCTGCTGATTGAAGCCTTACACATTGCTCCTGTCTTGTTACCATCCCCGCACATCGCAGCGCTGAATCCGAATCACCTAACACAGGAAGCTCATAACATACGTTCCTGACAAATTAATTTTACCTCTCAGAGTCTCTGTCTCCGTCAACCTCTCCCTGTTTCGCCCCCTCTTCTCCATCACTCTTCACGCTGAAGACGAGAGGAGCTGTGCCATCTGGCTGCGTGTCAAAATAATATCATTTAATTTGTTACATGATTAAATGGCTTCTATTCACCGGGAAGCTCTGAGTCCTAAAAAGTATTTCCAGGCTCTATGTGTCGTCTGTTTAACGCTCACTCACCATGTTTCCAACACTACACTACGAGCTTTCTTTATCCCGCTGTACATGGCAAAGCGATCGCTCTTTGTCTCCCTCTTCTTTGTCTTGTTCTGACTGTGTTGTCTCAGACCATTTTCAGACACTGGCAGTCTAACCTTCTCCTTTCACACAGGCTCACATTATTAGGATCCTAAATACAACAAAAGACCCATACAATAGAGAGAGAGGCATATTGGACAGTGTAAGAAAATGAAGCTGGCTTCCATTCTTCCAGTGACTCTTGTCTCTTACATGAATAAGAGGCACGGCTAAACGTGCTGCATAATTTGTACTTTTAATGGCAGAGCCTTCCATTCCTGTGACATGACTTAATCAATAACCAGGCCTGTCGCAGTCTCAGCCCAGACACGGCTGGCGTTTTATTAATTTTGAACAGGCACACTAACTAGGCGTCTGCTAGCGAGAAGCATTTCACACGGGATAATAGGCACCCTGGATTGATAGGTTCATTCCATGTATGCTCAAAACCTCATCCCTCTCCTTTTCCCCTATCTATCTCTCTACCCCCTTTATCTCTCTCTCTTTCTCTCGCCTTTCTTTCCCTCTTTCTGTCAAAGAGTGATTTAAGGAGGACTCAGGGACGTCTTGTGTGTGCGTCAGCTGCGGGAGGAGGGAGAGACGGATAAATAAGACGGGAAGAAGGAATAAATAAAGAAGTGGAAAGAAAGAGTGAGGCCGAGGTGGTGACAGAGAGGTCCTTGTCTAGATAATAGAGAGCCATGACCTACCAGTGCCCACAGTATCGCTGTATCTGTCCTTTAAGAGGACCAGAAACACACACACTCATACCTGCACCTCAAGGGTCAAGCCCTTCTGTAATACACGAGTGTCTACAGTTAAAATAGAAGATGGAATAAAATGCACTGCACAGTCAGAACACATACACGCAAAAGCTCACATACAGATGAGATATGCACAGAGAATACATTAGCCAGCCAGACACCCTGATCTGTCACCCTTTGACGCAGATCAATTCGACAGTGTGCGCGCCCAGAATGACATCACTTGAAAAGAGCAAAGCACAAACAGGAAGACACACCAAACAGCCAAAAACTGTAACTGAGGGGATTTTAAAAAACTTTAGATACTAGCAAAAATATACTTTGAGTAGATATCTCTGATTGATCAGATCAGAGGCCTAAAGACTCAACACTGAACCCACTGAAGGAACCCATAATGATGAATGCATAGAAGGACTAAAATTTAACCTGTTCTCCAGTGGGAAAGGTGTACTGATTTTTTACTAGCGTTACTGATCATAATTTATTCTGGCATATCATCACTTTTTAAGTTGATACTGCGAACTTTGTCAGCAAACAGTTGCTTATTTACACATCCAGCAGACATGGAGTAACGTTATCATTCAATTGGGGTGGTGATGGTGCATCGATAAGATGCTTGCCTAGATCTGGGAGACCAGGGTTCAATTCCCACTGTAAGCCATCCACCAATGTGTCCCTGAGCAAGACCCTTAACCCCTAGTTGCTCCAGTGGCGTGTGTCCTCTGACATAAATAGCAATTGTAAGTCGCTTTGGATAAAAGTGTAAGCTAAATGAGATTGGCTACATTCAGACTGCAGGCCAAAGTCACCCAAATCTGTAAGCTAAATGAATTAGAGTAGCGCAAACGGTCACCTGGCCAACGTAAGTCCAATATTCACTCACATTTAGCTCCAGTTATGTCCACTACAACCTCCTGAGAGAAATATCTAGTTCTTCAGCTGCTAAATGCTCAATTATGTTCACCAGCTAGTTGCCATTGCTGAGCAGGTAGTTTAGGTGGTAGTGGTTTTTTTTTTTTTTTTGAGCTTTTTCTCTAGTTGCCTTTTCTACAAAGATATTTATTTTGTTGAGGAAAAATGATTAAGTGATGATTAATTTTACTTTACTTTAAAAAAGCTTTTATCATAACTGTTTTTGAATGTTCTAATGCAGATTTGTGAAGTTATCCACTGTTTGGCATCAACTCTTTCTCATGTTTTGACCATAAAGAATACTTTCTTCAGTTTCTTCAACTTTCACTCAGGAGTAAAAGTCCGCCCTGTTCTCTGTAGCTTCATCACGACGACCTGTTTCACATTGTCAAATTTTCATTTGATACATTGCTACTATAAAAATAGTGATTATAGCCACTATATATATATATATATTGCATTTTAAATAACATATATTCATGTGACTTCACATAAAAGCTTGTTTTAACAATAAAGCAATGCCAGCGGGACCATAATCATCAAAAGCTGCTGTTTTTTAAGAATCAAATAGGCAAACTAATCTTTGAAATTGTTAAGCATATGGTCGGCAGATAACTCCATCCCTATTTCCTGCTAAACGTCATTCATTACTCTTATCTCCTCGCTTGGCCTTGAGGATCATTACATCCACAATAAGCACAAAATGTCTCCACTGTGTTGTTGACACGGTGTTTATCTCTGACCAAATACAGCATGGGACTGCTCACGATGAGGGTGGAAAGTTCCAGCATCATCCTGTTTGGCCAGTTTGGATCGCTTTTCGCTGTGTATTTGTGCTTGGACGGCTTAAAACGGAGGACTAAACATTTAGCCCCTGACACGGGCAGGCCTGTGACTCATCTTGTTGATAGGCCCAGGGACAGAGGGAAAGACAGATGGATGGAAAACAGCAAGGCGGGCGGAGGGGGGGGGGGGTGCGATAGATACTGTAGGTTTTGGTGGGAGGGAGGAAGAGAAAACAAGGATCATGTGTTTACCAGAGAGGCGAGAGAAAGAAGGAATGCATCTCTCGAGATGAGTCAATATTGTTGACAGCCTCCTCATTCTCCTCTTTCCATCATGACCAAACACCAGACAATGAGCAGCTTATCATACTGGCACTACACAATAATCTCACATAATCACAATAGTCAATAACTCTGCACGCAGTAAACTATCTCTTACCTTGCAGCACAGATTACTGGAGGCAATATTTTGAGTTTCGGCATAATAGAAGTTGTGTTCTGCTGCTCTGTTATGTTTGGGTAAGTTATATCTGAGAAGAAGTTGCGCAAAGATTGCAATTACGAAAGTGCATAAGTTCACTGTTCCAGAATTCCTATCATTCCTCTGCCCATATGAGATGTTTGTGACCTTTGTGTTCTGGTATGTACCACACAAAACACCCACAAATTTGCCAACACACACAAATGCACACACAATGGACATGACTCTGGTCGTTCTGTGCCAGTGTGAGTCACATTCAGCTTGTTCTCTCGAGTCTGCTCCCTCTGTGGGATAAAACGTCTCGGCCCTGACCAATCCGATTATTGCACTTTTAATTGGGACAAAGTCAAGGTTTCAGAACAGAACAGTCCATTCTCGTTCATACTGGAGGTTTGCCACTTTCTTTTGCATAGGCACTTATCTAATTCGGTGCAAATTACACTTAAAGGGTCAGTCCACCCAAATTTACAAACGTTGTTTACCTCTAGTGATATCTAGCCATGCAGAGTTTCGTTTTTTTATTTACAGGTTTTGAGATATCACTCTCTGAGATTACTCCATCCACCCCAATACAATTTAGGTCGATGGAAATTCCTTTCTGGTGCTCATGGCATTGAAACATGTTTTTTTTCCAGAAACAGTGTCCACATAGATCAGGAATATACATAAAATATGGTGTCAACAGTTTTGATTGTGATTTTTTCTTCAGTAGAAAGTACTTCTAATCAAAATTGTTGACAGTGAGATGTGTGGATTATCTGGAGTAACAGGAACATGGAATTTTTCCAAACTTAATTTTTAAAGGTTTAATAGATGTATGGGTTTTGGCTTATTGGTCAAAGAAAACATGCAGTTTGAAGATGTCACCTTGGTCTCTGGAAAATTGATATTGTAATTTTTCACATTTCAATGACTAAACTGTTGATAAATTCCGTTCACCTCTATTGTGTTGGGGTCAAGGCAGAAATTTAAGAGACAGAGCTCAAGCACCCTAGGCTACTAAATCCAAAACATCAGCTGCTGCTAACTGCCATGCTGTGCAGCTAACTGACCTAACTAGCAAAAAGAGCAGCCCTATTAGCTGACTGAGTCTGAGTCTGCAAAGGGCACCAGAACCAGAGCCGGGCGAGCAGGCAATGAAACTGGGCTCATCATCTTCCCAGTGATCACGGCCGTACCAGGACCAAACAAAGCTTCGAGCACTGACAGGGAATACAGTATCGAGGTGATTTACAGTGGCTCCGACCAGGACTCTGAATCTGGGGACAACAAAGAATTGGCGGTTTCAGGCAGAGAAACGAGAGGCATCAAGTGGGAGAGGAGCGAAAGGGAGCTCGGGCATCAGAGGGAAGCGACAGCATGTAGAGCCAGAATATTTTCACATCTAACCCTGTAAATTGAAGGTTTATTTTGCCCAAATCAGAGTTAGTGATTGTTGGAACAGTGGAAAGACTAACTAAGATGAGTTAACAAGGAGAGGGAAACTTGAATTCAGAAGGTGTATGGTTGTATTTTTCAGTTTAAAGAGGTCATATTATGCTCATTTTCAGGTTCAAAATCTTATTTAGGGGTTGTACCAGAATAGGTTTACATGATTTCATTTTCAAAAACCCCATATTTTTGTCATACTGGAAGGTAGCTAATATTTCGAAGGGAGAGGAGAGGCAGCAGGTGGATGTTACTGTGTGCTGCAGCTCAGTGTGGAACGGTGGTTCTGAGGGCGTGTCGGACTAGCCGCTTGGAGAGCATTATGACGCGCATTTTCTGTGACGTCACAAAGATCACAGGGAAAAGGGCTGGACTACAAACGAGCTGTTTTCAGGCAGTTCAGAGCAGTATTTTCTGTGGGAGATGGGAACTCCCTTTGGGGTGGACTTTGGGCTTTTTCACTTATATATATATATAAGATATATAACTCAATAAAGGAGAGGGGGGAAAGCTAAAAGCATAATATGACAAGGGCAACTGGACTTGGTTGAAGATACTAGAAGACATTTCGTCCCTCCTCCAAGAGAAAGGTAGGGAACTGACTGGTAGGGAAACTCAGCTGAGTTTCCCTACCAGTCAGTCAGAACTGAAGAAGTCTCTTGGAGGAGGGAGGAAACGTCTTCTAGTATCTTCAACCAAGTCCAATTGCCCTTGACCTCAACCAACTATGACCTGGATGACCGAGAACCTTCACAGACATAAAATGAAATGCTTCTTATCCTCCTTTAGTGAGTTTATTTTGTTAATTTTTTAGACTAGCTTATATACCGTAGTAAAAAAGCCAGAACACGATTTGAGCATCAATAAACTGTTGCAATTCAGACACTTTTGATTTTCCATTGACCCATGGTTTGGTTTGCATCTTCATGTTTCCTTGCCGTGTGAGATTTTTATGTATGTGAAGGCCTCTGATATAACGGAACTGCCTCCTATGTCTCCCAGCAGTCCTGAGACTTCATGTCTTTATTAAAGCTTCACCTGGCATCTGCTCAAAAATGACACCCCTCCCATTCACACTTGGCTCTTCCTTCCTTCACAGGCCAAAACCTTTTGATCTATCCCTAACCAACCCTTTCACTCGCCATCTCCCTCCCTCCTGCCATCAATATTTCATAAACGTACAGTGACAAATTTATTTGAATGCGGTCTCCGGTGCGGACGCGGAGATGGATGGGCCGATCTGGGTGGTGGTGGGCTGGTGAACGGCATGGTAGCGAGCAGCTTTACCGCATACATTAGTCACACGCTCACAGACTGCTGGTGGAAGAGAGGTAGGCCTAGGAGAGATAGTGTATGGGGGTTTGGAGAGAGGTGGGGGCCATTGTGTGTGAACTGCATGCATGTCTATAAGAATGTGTTAGTGGGAGAGGGAGACAGAGAGAGGAGGGGGCTACTCGGAGGATTGAAGGAGTAAATTTATCATAGTTATGGCTTTCTAAGGCATCCATTTTCCTGTGGTCTGTTGACAGCTAGTAGTATCTGCATACCCCCCTGCCCACACCCGACCCTGCATGATTCACAGCAATGGGCTTCAGCCTAACAGGCCTGGTTACACACTTCAGCACTGGACACACGTGTGCGCACACACACAGGAACACAAATGCACAAAACCTGAGATTTCTACTGACTCTCAATATTCTGTGATCAAATTTACTGTGCGGGTCATTCGTCCTACCCCTTTCAACCAGTGAGTCAAAGACCCAGTTTGCCACACTAAAACTCCTATGGCGTTCGATTGACAGTAAGTAGACAACAACAAGACAAATGTGCTTATTTATTTATAGCAACATAATTATTTCAGATTAGCAAAACATTTTTTGCATCAGGAATGGTGGACAGTACTAGGTAGAGCAAAAAAAAAACAAACAAACAAAAAAAACACAATCCTGACCGAGAAAGAAACATGTGCATGTAGGGACGTGACTATGTGTTGATTGTCAATATCCAGAGCAAGATAATGATTAGGATATGACCTTTGCATTGTAAATAGTGGGCAGACTGCCCCAATGAGACATTTTTAGACATTTTAAGTTAACATAGTTGAGTCCAGAAGGATGAGTGACAGCTTTCATAGACTATATTATTATATAATATTTTTCATTTTGTTCTGTTACCTTGATAAATTTACAGAACACCTTAAAGCTGCAGTAGGCAATTTGGTTAAAAATTACTTCTTGTCATATTTGCTAAATATGTCACTATATCCTGAGACAGATAATCTGTAAAGTAAAAAAAAGAAAAAAAAAACAGGTTCCTCTGGCTCCTCCTACTGCTCCTAACACCATTTGCAAGAATCCACAGCTGGACCAAACAACCAATCAGAGCCAGGAGCGCCCTCTAACGCAGTCTCGCTCACTGCTTGTGCACACGCTGCGCAGTCAAGCTTAATATCTTCAGCTCGGTGCTTCAGAAGTTTTGCAAACACAATAGATGAAAAACAACCACCAGCAATGAAAGTACTGCCCATCCCTCCTTTGCCAACAACAATGTTGTGGTGTTGGGACGTGTGAACACGTCCCAACACCACAAGGAGCTTCGGGCTCATTGTGTTCGATGCCAACGCGCTCGTATTGAGGAGTGGAAAAGCGGCATGGTGAAAAACAGTAGGGATTAACTTGGACAGTGGTGTACTACCCGCTCAGCCCGCTGTCGTGGTGAGAGGGACCGGGGTCTCAGGCTTTGCAGGGGTTTGTGGGCTTAGCAGAGTGATAAGAGCAGCTGAGAGATCAATCAGTTACCAACTGTAGCTTTAATGCCAGCTCTATGACTTCCCATGTTAGTCTAACAAAACGTTGTCTACAGGCACACAAGCAGCTCTGTGATGCTGTAAGGCTCATTGTACAGAAAACTGGATTTGTTAGATGAACCAAAGTATTGGGCAAATGATGGTACTAAATGAGTCAGGGGATTACCACAGTTCACAAAGACCATGAATGTCTGTACCAAATTGCATGGTAATCCATCAAACAGCTGTCAAGACATGGCTCACCAAAGTCAGCAGGCTTCGTCCTCTGGGTCCCGTAAATGTCTGTCCAAACATTTCATGGCAATTCATCAAATGTTTGCTGTTGAATTGGTGGTGGCCAGACAGACTGACAGAGGACATTGCCATCCTCAGAGCCACGCCGCTAGCTTGGTTAATGATTGTAATTTTGTTATCACCACATTTTCAACCAATCTTTCTTGAGCATGTTAGCACGCAAACAGGTTTCTAACTGGCTTTTTATATGTGCACATGTGCATGACAAAGCTGAGGTCTTAGTGTGTGTCAGGACGAAAAGAGTAGTGATACATCCTTGTATTCAAAATGATTGCATCTAAATCCAGACAAAATAACAAAACTCATACATCATAGCCTATAAGTCTAAATAAGTTATTTCAACTACTGAAGATTTGTAAAATTCAGACCCTTTTGCGAGCTTCTTCTAACTATGCTGTCAGCCCATCATCAAAAAGTACACTCTTCTACAATTAATACAACACAAATAAATAATCAGCAAGCAGCAACTTGTCTTACAGTTAAAGGCTCAGTATGTAATATTTCCGAGGATCTATTGACAGAAATGCAATATAAGATCCATAACTATGTTTTCAGTGGTGTATAAAGACCTTACATAATAAACCATTGTGTTTTTATTGCCTTAGAATGAGCCATTTTTTTCTACATAACCGCGAGCACCCCCCTTCTATGGAGGTCGCCGTATTTTGTTGTCATGTTTCTACAATAGCCGACAACAGACAAACAGAGCTACAGAGCACGTTTCATCATCACGGCGTTCTTCTTCTCCTTGTATAATTCCGGCATTGTCGACGCCGTCACTAAATTAAATGCGTCCATAGAAGAAGAAGAGGAAATAATAATAACAATAATATGCAGCCTCTAAGTAGTCTTCTGGTTTATTAGAAGTAAGAAGAGTAGTGACATTTGGACAAATGAACGAGCACACGTGTTATTTAGCACGAGAGCCGACAGCCTATGGATCTTTATACCATAAAGCTGGACCGACAGATACAGCTGACGGCAGAAATCACGGATGTGGATTTTCCCAGATGGAAGGCTATAATGTGGGACAGATGTTTTCAAAGCGGTGCTGAAGTTGTCTGTTTTCTGCTGGACAGGTAATAAACTTAAGTTTGTCAGACTTCAGCGATGCAAATGAAAGCTGTTGTTTGATAGCTTTAGCTAGAAGCTGGCTGTAATCACAGAGAGAGGTGAGGTGTTTCCCCTGTCAATATGTAGTTGCATTAATTTCATGTCACCTACTTATTCTCCAGCCTGTGGGTTGGCTTTGACAGTTACGTTAGCAAGACAATCAGCTGATCAGTAACGTTAATTGGCAATAGAACTGTAACGTTAACTTAGAGCATGGAAGCATCAGCCAGCTAAACCTTTACTGCCCTGGTAGAAAAAAAATTTTTTTGGATTACTTTTATGTAGTTAATCTCTCTCTCCAGCGCTCTGTTTTGGTTTTATTACGTTCATGAGACAATCAGCTGATCACCAATTTGCAATAAAAGAAGGCAGATGGTGGTATGTAACAAGACCATGTGCCTATCAAGTGACCAATAATGAATACTTTCTGAATCTGCATTAAAAAATGGTATTTTCTGGATATTGCTTTGCCACTGTGCACACATATGTGTAATTTGTACTTTCACATGCTAAATGCCCATTAAAAACATTGCACCATTTTACCACAAGCTGAAATGATGGTTGTCAGTACTACTTTGTGTTTCTGATGTATTTTAAAAAAATAAAAAAGGCATCTTGGTAAGGTTTGCAAGTTGCTTATCTTATTAAGCAAAGTGAGAGGAGCCTTGATCCTCACCTGACAATGCATTTGTAAACTTCATGTATTATGTGGTTTATAATGGACTGTGGTGCAGAAACAGTGAGGCTTACATTGAAGTAACAATAATATTAAAAAAATAACATATGGTTTTACTGAATAATTAAGTAAATATAAGTTCTTTATATATCTATCTAAAGAAACCTCAATTCTTGACTGGCAACTCTCTGCTATCTCGTAGATGACATCTTTGTCCTGTGTCAGGCACCATAGCTATACAACTCGCTTGGATGGGGGGTACAATTCACAACCCTCACCACTAGATGTCACTAAAACACACAATGAACCTTTAAAAAAATACAGTTGCATAAGCTGATTTTCCTGAGGCTATTAATGGTAAGCTATAGTATCCTATACTATGATCTGAATTTATAATGAATACACAAACATTAGCACTAATCAAACCTCAACCACAGTGGTGTAATATCAGAAAATGGTTTTATTTGTGAAACAGCTGAATCTCAACTAAAAACTATCTGTAGATAGATTATCCAAATAAAGTGTAACCTGTAAATATATTATTATACTAACATTATACTTTCATTTTATACCTTTACTGCTCCAGGTTGTGGATATATTTTGTTAATCAAATGGTCAGAATTAACAAGAAAATTCATAGATTTCAGTCATAAGGTAACTCATTGCCTTTACTGTACACGTACTGATCATGCTTACTGTCGCATGAAGTCACCCCCCAAAGGCCCATTCTGAGCGAGGGAAAACCCTGCAGTTGTGACGAGTAGTAACATTGCTGGCAATATAAACATCTAAAAACTGAAGCACAACCTTACTCTGTTTGTGACTGTGAGCTGCACTTTATCAGAGGTGCTGAAGTTAACATCTGTGTGGATTTGTGGTGAGATAAATGCCTTTTTCAAACAGCCTGAATGGGATAACGCTACTACCAGCGGAGCAATAACGTAATGCACAGCAGGGTACAGGGCAGGCAGACTTTTAAAAATTATTATGAATTATCATTTAATGATAATTCATAATAGACACTATTCTCGTAATATTAAGTCTTTTTTCCCCTGACATGTCAGAGAACACAGATATATGGGAGAGACTTGGAATGTGCAGAAAGTTTTGAACATGAGCAGAAAACTTGCTGAAACACAGGAGCTATTAAAACCCAGGAGTTTATAACTGAATTAAAATGAATAAATTTCTCATTGAAGTGAAAAGGTGCCACATGCACATTTAAAGAGGTTACTTCCCCAAACGAAAGACACAAAAGAGGAGGTTAGACTAAATCATGCCTGCATATGTGTTGACTCCGCAGGGATGATATTAAATTACAAATGTTGATCTACAGGAGAAAACATATCTAAAAGCAACACAGAATGCCCGAGAGCCTTACTGCATTATATTCTGTTATATTTTGAATTGTCACCGGACACCTGAATTGTGTGTTTCCCTTTGTATAAATAAAAACATTTCCACCATAAATTGGTGCAGAAAATGAGTGTTTAATGTTCAAAATTTGCATATAATTCACCATTGAAGACTTCATAAATATAGTGTTAAAATCATCTCATCTCATAAGCTAATGCTACGTTCAGACTGCAGGCCAAGAGACCCAAATCCAAAAGAGAGAGAGAGAGAGAGAGAGAGAGAGAGGGAGGGGGGTAGATGCGTTGTACAGCGCCAGAAACTGTAATGATGAGAACAGAAAGTTGTGAACACGTGAGTCGACAATGAAAAACGGGAGTCTCCCGTGAAAATCTGGAGGGTTAGCAAGTATGAGCTAACCGGAGCTAACCTCTGTTGCTCCTTGTTTACTTCTGTCCGACAGCATGCTGCGTGTGACGTTGTGTTATTCTTCTTCTCCAGTTCACACTGGAGTCTGATGGGCCACATTTAAACAATAATGTGAAGTGTCAAACAAAAAAATCGGATCTTGGGAAAAAATCGGAATTGAGCATTAAGGCCTGCAGTGTGACCGCAGTGTCTTGTCACACCCTTACTTAGTACAAATACTGGAAATGGGGGGAACAGCTAGCCTGGCACTGTTCTGTGGTGACAAAACCGGCCTACCTGTAAGCTCACTAATTAACATGTTATATCTCGCTTAATTTGTGTAAAAGAAAAAATGACAATACACCATGTTATGGGAGGTAATGGGCAGGACTATTTCTTGGCCGGGACCTGCAACCTCCTGGAGCTGTGGTTGCCTGGCAATTGTTCAGACCCAAGAAATATTTACCAAACAGATATGAGAATTAATCTTCTAATATAACTCAATGTCAGAAAGTAAATCATTTCCCAAAATTTCAAACATTACATTAACATTAGAAGGAGTACACAACTACATGACACATGCTGTTGCCAACCGTGTTTTTGTTCACATGCAAGGAAGGAGAACATCATACACTAGAGGTTCACGCAAAGCCCCCACCCCAAACACATGGATCTGTTACTCAAACTGGCTTTCCTGGACTGGACATAATTTGATTAATAGATCCACAAGTCATTGTCATTGTCTTACTGATACCTGAAGTACAAAGCCTACACCAACACAGCCCCTAGCTTTTTTTTTTTTAAGCAGGGCTGTTTTCAGACTGAATGCTCATTGAGGTATTGAGTGATACTGAGTGTGATAGGATGAGATGATGGAGAGAAACACCTGGCTGAGGAAAGGGTGGATGGAGACTGAACAGGGTAGACAGTGTCAGCGGTGGGACAGTTCACTGTGGCAGAGAGAGAAGGAAGCTAATTGTTATAATAATTATAATGACTACCGGGAGAAGAGAGAGGAAACTGATTATACCCTAAGAGAGATGGGAAGAGAGATAGGAAGAGAGAGAGAGAGAGAGAGAGAGAGAGAGAGAGAGAGAGAGAGAGAGAGAGAGAGAGAGAAAGAAAGATTACCTGCCTGTGAGTAGACTGTCGTTAACCTCACTTCCCCTCCCTCACACACACTCCATCTTGTGCCGGCACAAGTGGAGTGCCAATCTATATCCAATTTTTCCCCACCTCTCGTCTCTCCTGGACCACACTAATTGAAGGCAATCCGAACATGCTGCTAACAGACTCTGATCTCACGTTTCCCTCACCCTGAGCATGTGCCTACACAGGCACACAAGAACATCTGTATCTAGCATATACACAAACAGAACTACAGTCCGATCTAACACAGAGTGCAGAATGTGTGCAACCATTCAGAAAGCTGACCACCAATGAACAACACAGTGTCAGAGACAAATACTGGAGTAGTCTCCTTCCTTGTCCTTCCTTAGGGTAATACAGTATATTTCACAAATAAAGATGAATACAGTAGGAGATGACAGAATATATTTCACAGCATTTTAAGCTTTGTTGTAAAGAAATGGCACCTGCAAACATAAATCAACTTCAAACCACCACCCAAACATGTACAATATAAAGCTATATATAGATACAAGGGTGTTAACCCACTCTACAGCTGAAGACCCGCATCTTAAGATATATCAGTTTACCATATTTAATATAAACACTGGTGTCTGGGATCCCATAGAGTTTAGTTAATACACTGGCATAAAGGCATAATAGAGGTGTGGTGTGATCACAATAAGGGCAACATTATTAAAGTCTGATAATGACTGATGTCTGCAGAAAAACTTGCTTTACATATAGTTTGTAGGATGCAAAGTCATGGTGAGTGAACTTTAGTGGACTATGGGAAAAGCGTGTCCCATGCCATGCCACGCACAGTTCCCTGAACCTCACTCTTCTAGAAGAATGCACTTGCTCTAACATAACAAGCAACACATGGGACTCTGGCAACCTGATAACTGTAAACACATACTATGTGTGGCACACACACACGCGCACAAACATAGCCATTCCTTTAATCAGTAAGTGTTTCAGAGCTAAATACACGGCAACAATGTAAAATTGTGTAATTAGGAGTGTAACAAGGTATGCAAATACTTTGAAACGAGACATCAATAAAAGATGAAAACAATAAATGTAGCTTCCACGAGACAATAAGCTTAATTTTCTGTCAATCTGTGAAATAACTGTTGAGATTCATGACAAAATGCCTAACCAGTTATGGTGTGGCCCATCTTTTAATGGGGGCTTTTCCAGAGGAAACTCTTTGAAGACTGTCCATCTCCTCTACAATAATTATTACAGCTAACAGAAAAGTGCTGCTTGATAAAACTGGACTGAACAATGCATTTTAAATTTCTATATGTTATTTTGTTATTTTATACTACAACCAGGAGGAAAAGCTGTATTAAATTACAGTAAATAGCCACTGCATGCAAGCATCATCTTATGCTTTCTGACAAAACAGTGACCCACACATAGTGCTCAACAATGTTCAGCTCAAAGCTTCAAAACTACAGTAGGTGCTAGCAATGCTTACAAACAGGACTCTTTATAAGCAAGCTACTGAAGATCATAGCTAAAGAGAACAGCTAATCAAATAACACTTTTATTTTGTTATTTTGTTGTTTTGTTGTCAAGTATATAGGCCTAGCTACTTATATTTTCCAAAAGTTATTTAATTACAGCTGCAATTACTGGGCAATGTCACTTCTGCCAAGTATTGTTTAGGGCTAATGTGTAAATTTCCAGTACTTAAAGAGGCAGTGAAAAGGAAGGGCTATACACAGATATGATCATCTCTGCCAAGTGATATAACTGAGAGAAAGAGTGAAATACAGACAAAGAAAGAGAAGAGTAAGAGATAGACAAAGACAGAGGTAGCCTGTGTGCCTTGGTGTAATTAGAGCACAAGAAAACAACCACTGTGCTGGGAAATTAACTAAAAACACACACACACACACACACACACACACACACAGAGCAGTGGGACCACTGAGGATAGACCGCCCTCTACTGACAGACCAGAAAAGGTCAGCAGCACGTCTGCCCAACCTCCTCTGTTCTAGACTCCAAAACACACCAGGGCTTACAAATAGATACCATTTTTTTAATCTCTAAAGGCAACCACAGTGACATAAATGTCATAAATAATTTCCTTGATTTCAGTGCACTTCTCTGCTCTGGACAGCAGATGAATGGAAATGCTCCTGATCTGAAATTAACCTTCAAAAGTAATTTAACTCTGGATTCTAGTTTGTTCCAGAGGTCAAACCGTTGCTTGGTTCTACTTTTGATCTAAATACTTCTGCCAAATATTGAACCCAGACTTGCAAGGCGATGATGTGTTTTGGGGCTTATACTGAATAAATGTTAAATGTTCAGGCAAACCAATAGTGACAAACGGGAGCGAGTTAATTTACCATATTTAACATTTTCCCAGTATTGTATCATCACCTTGTTGATAAGCTCCTACTTGCCATACACAGAGTAGCAGTGTCTCTTCTTTTTATTGTAAAATAACCTAATTGTGGGACAAGTCAGGGACGGCCAAGTGGCACAGACTGCTGACTGTTGAGAGTGAGACTGGGAGAGGGATGAATGCATGTGTTCTTCCTGGACATATTGCTCCATCCCCTCACACCTCTGCTCGTGATGATAAGGCGATGGTGTGACCGCTCGGGTGCCAGAAGATGCAGGGAGCGCTGGGAGCGTGGTGCTAGAATGGGTTGCTTTAGGGTGGGGGGTTTTGAGAGGAAAAGCATATTGACAGAGGCAAGGGAAATGATGATGTGGGTGAGAAACAGACCTCATCTGATGAGCTTATACTGAGACATGACACTTCCAGCTGCACTTTTTTTTGTTTTGTTTACACTTCCTGCCCTATTGGGCATACTGCCATCACTGGTAAATGCCCAGATTCAATACCAAGGCCATGGCATGCGAGTGTGTGTGTGTGTGTGTGTGTGTGTGTGTGTGTGTGTGTGTGTGTGTGTGTGTGTGTGTGTAGGCAAGTACGTGACATGTTTAAGCGTGTGCAAATCGATATGAGGCGTCATCGCAGGTTCTCTGCTCGTCTGAGAAAATCACACTTCACACTTGCTTCCAACCCCCTGCCAGGGACAAGACCCGCTGACAGCACTGCATTGTTATTTCTTCATGTTTGTCAAACGTGGCGTCTCCATGCACACACACACACACGCACACACACATGTTGTCAGCAGTTCCCATATTTTCAGACACCTCTCACTCCCAAGTGAGACAGAGTTTGTCAACTCAGTGCAGACAAGCCCCCTCGAATCCACACACTCTGTTTCACAGTCCCGTCTCAAAACTATCGACTTACTTTCTAGTTAATTTCTTAAACGACTCTTCGCTCAGTTAAACTTGCGTGAGAGTGAGGGTTTACCACCAGCAATGGCAAAATCTCAACAACCTTAAAACCAGGAGTGCTTTGGAACACAACACGAGCTCTACTAGGCACACACGCGCTCACACACACACACACACACACACACTCACACAAGGATGGAGGAGTATCGTCAGTCCACCTGCGTTCAGACAGGCTACCTCCTGTTCCTCCTGCCTGCAGCAGGCTGGCCCTCTGCTTGTGTCTCCGTCTGCAAGCAGCCGCCTTTTCCAGCTCAGCAGCTGAGAAAGTGCCAATCCCACAGTTTAAAGGCCCCACTGGCCCTGCCAGCATGATAGATAGTTTAGAAATGAGGACGCGTGTTTAAAAAAGAGAAGAGAGGGGGAAGGGGGGGGCACGCAGCAGCAGCTGTCAGACAACACAGAGCCCAAGCTTCCATGACCAGGATTTTAACAGGGAAAAAAATAAAAGAGAAGGACTTCTGAGAGAGAGATGAAAACTAAGCTGACAGGTACGAAGTAAGAGAGGACTCAAATGGATGAAAAGATAAAGACATGCAAATACAAACTGCTTGGCAGATGAAGAGATTAGATTACAGAGGGTACATGACAGAGCGGGGGCCCCAACAGTTCTCCACGACCACCACATTTACACGCACAAAGCAGCCTGATTGCTGGAGTCTAAAATAGATTAAGATTAAGTAGCAGTTGACAAATACGTAAGGTTTGCGTGAGCTGGTTAAAGTCTTGTTATGTATTTATTTTCTCAATTAATCGATTGGTTGTTTGGTCTATAAAATCTCAGAAAATTTAAATCAGTGTTTTCCAAAGCCCAATGATGTCCTCAAATGTCTCATTTTGTCCAAAACCCAAAGAGATTCCGTTTACTCTCATGAACCAGAAAATATTCATATTTAAGAAGCTGGAATTAGAGACTTCTTGCTTTTTTTTTCTTAAAACAATTACTCAAACCGATGAATCGATTATCAAAATAATTGGAGATTAATTTAATAGTTGACAACAAATGGATTAATCATTGCAGCTTTACCGGAAGGATGTGTTTTTAACTGGTGTTAAATATTTGCCTCACAACACATACGATGTTACTTGAAACGCCCGATAAATGCCGTGTTTATTTCTCCCACCACTCAAACGTCACTCTGCACCCATTCAACTTTTGTCACATTTGTTTACGAAGTGCAGGAGCAAAACACAGTGCATTAATCAATCAACTTGTGGAAGATAAAGATGTTCACATAACATCTGCAACAATGAGATCACTGCATTAATCTAGTTAGAATGAAACGATCAGAGAGCATGTATATGCGCCCGACTGACGGGAATGTGTTAATTCCATATGTACAGTACATCAGGTTATCAGCAGGTTGTTTGAGGTGTCACCTCTGTCTGGGTAATCTTGACAGACTGTCGAGTTGATTCCTAATGTTCACACCTCTGACATCTTCAAACCATCGCTGCTCCCTCGTGCAAGCACAGGCACACACGCAACAGGTGGGACCACATCTAAAACCTGTCACATGGTACAGTCGTGCATATTAGTTAATACGCTCTTGAGATTTGCAAAAACAAATTTTCCTCATGCTCTACAGCATCCCCACACTGTAGCGAGCTTTTTTCTGGGCACCCTTCTCTTGGTGAGCAGTGTAAATGCGGTCAAATGGGTTGTAATTCAGGCCCCAGTGAGTCGGGCTCCATTTGCAGATATGTATATACCTTCCTCTTCCTCACTGCTCTCACAGAGGCCCTGCCTAACACTTATTAAACAGATCTTAAGAACATCTCCATTTATCATTGCCACCTCGCTCATGCATCAATGCTTCTGTGTGTGTGTGTGTGTGTGTGTGTGTGTGCGCCTCTGTGGCCCCAAGAGGCCTACTGTCAGTTCGGAGAGGGGGTGACGTAGGAAGATTAATACTGGTGTGACGGCAGAACCATGCCAGGGAGGAAGGGTCACTCATTACCCATCCGAGCGGCCATCTCCAACCCAAACACATAAAAGAAAACGCGTACACAAACACACATGCAGATGGCAGCTGCAATAAGAAGCTTCTGTAAACTTTTCTCTCTCTTAATTCATCGTCCCCTTTTCCTGCTTTTGTTAACTTTGTCCACACTTTCCTCTCTTCCTTTTCCTGTTTGCCTTTCGCCTGCCTCTCGGATTTTATCAGGCCTGATGAAATACATCACCATAGTCTTGTTAAGTTTAGGGGAGGGGGAAATGCCTGGTGTGTAAAATGAATTGACTTTCTCCAGCTCATCTTTATGGTCTGTATGTGGAGGATGTATGGACAGAGAGGAGATGGGATGTGGCGCAGACAGGAGAGGGGTCAAATACTGCAATTACCGGCCAATTGATTTCCATTGGTGTGACGGAGAGAATAAGTGTTACTCCGTCAATGTTCACTCAACCTGGCAGGGGATCCTCTTCTGAGAAAGAGGACGAGAGGAGGGAGAGAAAGAGTGAATCCTTCTACCAGTTTGTTCATTCACTCAGTCGTGAATTAGGATGTTCATTTAATGTCTTGTCATATGTTTGTGTATTAATTTATTCAAATTGTGGTTGATGATCTGTAACAGTACAAGCTAAAATATCCGGAATTTGTTTAAATGCATCCTCAGCTCTCATCTTTTAGCAATATTTGCAGACACTTCTCAGTTCAGCTGGACATTTCCTCAGCTTGGCAAACTGTGCAGCACTGAGACTAAAAACACAGTTATAACATGTCATTTAGTATATACATTTATTCATTTAGCTGACGCTTTTATCCAAAGCGACTTACAATTGCTATACATGTCAGAGATCGCACACCTCCCTATATATATATATATATATATATATAAAATATATATATGTGTGTGAAAATATCCTGAAACCAGACGGAACAAAACTGATCACTGCACTATTAGGAAAATTACACTTGATTCTAAAAG
>NC_060157.1:15220003-15221725 GCF_021292245.1 Micropterus dolomieu
CTATATATATATATATATATATATATATATATATATATATATATATATATATATATATATATATATATATATATATATGTGTGTGAAAATATCCTGAAACCAGACGGAACAAAACTGATCACTGCACTATTAGGAAAATTACACTTGATTCTAAAAGAGTGGAAATGTGGAAAATTATCTCACTCGACTGGCGCAATGCGATTTTAGGACTTGGGAAGGAGGACTTTTTTTTTGCAAGGAGGAAAAGAGGACTACTTGGAAGATGGAGGGGGAGACGGTGCTATCAAGCCAGACTCATGCTTCCTCTGAGGTTTTACAGAAGGTACTCAGACAGGCTATCATAAAGTGAATGAGTGTGAGCAGGTCCCACATACACCGCCAAGGCTCCCTGTGACAAAGAAACTACCACACACAGTCATCTCCTCTCAGCACCTCTATTCTTCATACCAGTCTCTCTTCTTCTCCTCTCTGTTGTTCAAGTTTCTCTTGTAGTTGTTTTCTTTCCCCCTGAATTTCCCTCTCTTCTCTTCTCTTCTGCCTCCCCCCTCTCCTGTCTCCTTTCTTAAGGGCCAGACTGTGGTCTGTTGATAGAATCACTGGAAAACTGTTTGGAAACCCAAACCTCAGTGAAATTATTTGATTACAACCTCCCATTACTTGCTGGTTTGGAGGCATTAGAAGCTCGCTGAGAAGTAATGATTTCCATTTTGTGTTTGAGTTGTAACACAATATTTGCTGTGGTTTTCTTTCCAAGGACAGCGTGTAAGAGTTGCTTGATTTTTCAGTTGTATGGACATTTTTTTAAATTTACATTATCTACATGGAAATACAGAGAGAATTGAGTGGATGAAAGATAAAAAAGATGTGAGTTGTGCCACTGTTAGACAAAAATGGAAAACTTGTGTAATTATTTACCAAACTGCTCCAATTCTCCCGCTCACCAAACCAAACAGAATTCTGATCCTATGGGGAAAGTATGAGTTAGTCGGCAGCAGTTGACTAATTAGTCTAAAGTCACAGAATTATGACCCCACAGAACAACAGGAGAGAGACGAGGCCTAATTAAGGCTACTTTGTCTCTCACCAGCAATTAAAAAACAACAACGCTCTGCAAATTTTCACCCCAAATCCCTTTGTCTCTTTGTCTTCTCCTCTCAGATTATTCTCCCAATTTATCCTTTTTTTACTCAGCTTCAGGAAAACGTGTTCACTGATTTTTCTATCAATAAAAGGTTATGAAAATCACAATGCAAGAGCAGAGAAGTGGGAGCGAGAGACTTGTGTAAAAAAGGACTTTGAGAAGAGGAAGAGAGGGTTAAAGGAGGGGAGGAGTTTGATGATGTAACTCATCTGGTAGCGGGGGTGTATTTACAGGAGGTTGCGTTTGTACACGTGCATATACAGTAGCATTTGCGTGCTTATATAAACACGCTTGTTTATGTGTCTGTGTATATACACACGCGTGCATGTGTGTGTGTGTGTGTGTGTGTGTATATATGAGTGTGTGTGATTGGGCTGTTTGGCAGGTAGAAGGCTGTGAGTGCAGCCTGTCACAGCCCAGCCCTGATTACTCTGCACCATTCATCAAAGTGTCACCTCCCTGACAGCCGCTAATAAATATACTGCCACAGACCCCCACTCGCACCTGGCAGTGCACCACATTCACACACATACACACCATACCCCCCCCCCCCCCCCCCCCCCCCCCCCCCCCCCCCCCCC
>NC_060157.1:15221745-15223582 GCF_021292245.1 Micropterus dolomieu
CCAATACACACACACACACACACACACACACACACACACACACACACACACACACACACTCATACTGCTACCCCCAGCACCCCGATGCAGCCCCAAACACAGCTCGAACAGCAACACATCCTAGAACTCATTTGCTAATTGCTGCATTTCCCATCAATTCTGTTTCTGTCTTGTTCAATGTCAACAGGAGCGAGAGGATTTAAATTAATTAATTAATTATATAAATAACCAATGGGAAAACATTTTACACTACTTTCCTCCATGTCCTTTTGCCCATACTTTTTACTGTCATGCTATAACATGATATATCTTCCCTGTTTTTAATTGTGAGCACACACACACAAAGTACACACACAAAGCTTCTTTTTTCTAGCGAGGCTTAATGGACTGATGTTTAATGCACTGTGTCCCAGCTGTTCCACTTTTTGCTTCAAAACTTCTCTGCATCTATCCGCGCTTTCATTATCACACGTTGCTGCATTTTACTCCAGTGTTGTTGTTTTTTTCCCCTCATGTTTCTGTATCAATATGTGTCAGTCCCAGACACCAAACTTATTGCAGTGCAAACAACTGAAACAATTTTACAGTGTATGGTATTTCAATGTTTCAACAGGCCGCAAAAAAAGCAGAGATCGTTGCCTCAAAAATGTGCATTTGCATGTAATTGCTGGTTTGCTTTCCGTTATTTGACTTCATTTGTAGTCAGTGTGGAACACACACCCATGTGGTCATCTTTCCTCTGTTTGTCTATGATTAGGCAACATGTGACTGCTGTAATGATCCGCTCTCTTACTGTAAGAGCAGCCTCTCTCCTGTCTCGGCTCCGGCAGATGCTCCCCGGCTCCCCCTGTTGGGAGACAGATGAAGCGTGTGACTCATCGGGGCTGTGTGAGTGTGTGTTTGTGTGATACACATTGCGTGGGACCACAGTGATCTGGTGGCGGAAGCGTGGATATCGGTATATCCTGCGCTGGAAGACGCCCTTGCCAAGCTGTGCGTGTGTTTGTGCGCGTCTGTGGGCGAGTGTGTGTGTGTGCGTGGACACGAGGCTGTGGGCATGCTGCGCTGGCAGATGGCACTGCTGCATTGCCGGGCCACCCTGGCTAACAGGGGGGAGGACAGGGAGAAGGTGGGAAAGAAGGAGGAGAAGGGATGTGAGTCAAAGAGAGGGATGGGTGAGGAGGGTTGTAAAAATGAAAACTGTGAAGGGGGAGTAAGCAGTGGGTGAGGGAAGGGTTGAACACATGAGTTATTATAAGAAAGATAAGGTTGATGAGGTGATGAATGAATGTATGAAGAGGATGACTAGAGGACAGGGAAGCAGTCCTGCCAAGGAACACCAACTCTTCACACTGTTGCCCAATTCCTCCTCCTACATGCTTTAACACAATGTTAAAAACAAAACTTTTAAAAACACAATACTCATATTCTTCCATTCTTATAATTTTGCTCCTCCAAGCGCGATGCTGTGGTGGTCAGTGTTGCAAGTGTTGCAGTGTGTGCTGTGTGCATATATGCACGTTGTGTGTGTCCATGCGTGTGTGTGTGTGTGTGTGTTGGCGTCCACTGCGTGCCTGCTGGGCAGCAGGGCTGGGCCAGGTGTGGAGTGGGAGCAGTGGGAAGATTGGGAACAGTGGGCCTGTTAATTAGAGAAGGGTGATTAATGGGACGGCAGAAAAGGAGCACTGTGTTGGGGAGGAGAGATGATGGCAGGTGGAAGGGGTTGAGGGGAGAAGGCAGGTGGGGGTGGGGGTGCGGGGGGGGGGGGGGGAAACTGTTTGTTAAGGGGGGGGGTGTAATCATTTAAAACTTATGAAGATTTAAAAACTTGCCAGTT
>NC_060157.1:15223602-15229943 GCF_021292245.1 Micropterus dolomieu
GAGGGGGGGGGGGGGGGGGGGGGGGGGGGGGGGGGGGGGGGGGGGGGGGGGGGGGGGGGGGGGGGGGGGGGGGGGGGGGGGGGGGGGGGGGGGGGGTAAACTGTTTGTTAAGGTGGGGTGTGTAATCATTTAAAACTTATGAAGATTTAAAAACTTGCCAGTTGCCTCACTCTGCACTGTCTAGCATGTCATACGTTGCAGAGTTTTTATCTATGCCCATACATGTGTGTTTGTGTGCGTCTTTGGTGACGTCTGCCTTGGGATCCTGTGTGTTATTGAGATGTAAGAAGTGGCGTTGTGACAAACACTCCTCGGGGGATGTGGCATGTAAACACCAATCATTTGGCAGATGCACCGTGAGCAAATTGGCAGTGTATTCCCCGCGGCCGAGCCACACACCATTATCAGGATTGAGACTAATCGTGCGCCGTTTCCCATATGAGGAGCAATTAATTTACACCGAATCAAACTGTAAGAGACCAGAGTCAGGAGTAGAAAAGAAAAGGAGATTGAGCAATGGAGAGAGAGGGAAAAAAAGAGTGGTGGTTTGTGAAGAAGGAGAGAGAAGCCGATGTGAATGAGAGAGAGGTTTGTGTGTAATTTGATACATTTTCACAGGGATCAAAACACACTGAAAAATAAATGATACTACAGGTTTTGTTTCAGAGTGACTCATAGAATTCAGTCGTGTTTTTAACTGGGATAAACTTTCTACAAAAGCTCACAGAGACGGGAATGAATGACGAATGAGGAAGGCAGGGCGGGGGGGCTGCGGTGCAAAAGCGAGAGAAAATTGACTTGAGAGAGGGCGTCCTGTGAAGCAGCCGAACATTTATAAATGTGTTTCCACAAAGATTTGACATGGTGATAGTTTTACGCTATCTGTATTTCTAGAAAGATGACACTTACAAGGAATCATTAATGTGAGGCCTCCCCATTCTCACCTCAATCCAGTCTTGAGGCATTGTAGCGGAGAGCCTGCACAGCCAGACGCCGAGCCATTATTTCCTGTCTGATTGCTCTGCGGCCAGTGCGATTAAGGAAGAAGACTAAAAGGTAATTTTTCACTATGATGGACAGAAGGAGAGAGAAAAGTAGAGCCGGCCTCGGTTTAATCTCCTGCAGATGGAGGGAGGGAGGGAGGGACAGCGGCGAGAGGAGGAAAGCCATCGTTTCCAGGGATGCAGTACCTAAATTAATCGTCCAGCCTGATGGCCTTCTGGATAAGATAAGTAGCATTATAATAAGGAAGGCCATATAAAAAACCGGACGGAGCTGACAAGCCAAGGGAGACTATTCAAAGTCTCTCTCTCTCTCTCTTTCTCTCTCTCTCTCTCTCTCAGAATGTAAAGATTGGTCATTTAACCTTCCTTATTCTAACTTCTCAGTGAAATAATTTCACCCCATCATAGGGCAGTTTATTTGCAAGTGAAAAGACAGAAGGGAGGAATGAAAAAAAGAGACGGATACACAGTGAAAGAATTACAGGCACATGACAACAAAAGGGAGACTTCTTGGAGCCACAGAGACAGGAAAGAGTCAGAGCGAAAGAAATTTTTTTTGAAAGCACTTGTAATTCATCACCTTGTCACGGGAAAGCCAGGTTGTGTGTGTAATTCTAAGTGGTGATCGCAACTTCACAGAGTGAGTGCAGCTCAGGAACAGTGTGTTTGTCAACTTTGTGGAAGATTTATCTGAGATACAATAAACTGCCAGAGACGATCTGCTCGAATGAAAGATCACAAGCAACTACAGTCATAAAGCAAATCAAAAGTGCTGCTGGTACTGGCACATACTAAGGGCTAAAACTACTGTTTTCATCAATTTCATAATCAAAACACAGTGTTAATTAATCATTTGGTCTATTAAATACATCACAATTTTCCTAAATCCCATGGAGGTCTCTTCAAATTGCTTTACAAAAAGATATTAAATTTCGAATGATACAGCATATGCTAAGGCCCTTTGCTGCATGTCATCCTCTATCTCCCCCTTTCCTATCTGTCTTCAGCTTCACTATCCAATAAAAGGCTTAAAGTAATAAAAGGCTTTAAAGTAATAATAAAAAAAACCCAAAGAAAATAGGAAAGAAACCAGTGTGAGGAGCTGAATCCAGAGAATGTTTGCCTTTTTCACTCAATCTGCCAATCAACTACTTGTTTAATCTACTAATAGTTATGCTACATGCATCTATCAAAAAATGTTTTGTTTGCTGTGACATATATTTTCATTTTCAACACTCATTAGTGGCTTAAAATCTTCCAATTGGATTAAGATGAACCAGTCGAGTCAGTTACTTTTCAGACGGATGTGTGATTTTGTGATTGATTATGAGCCTTAACACCAGTATGTGCTCTGCTCAGCATCATCATTACCAAATATGCTTGAAATCAACTCTGTTTTGTTAATACATTAATATCTTTCATCACCACCCGACACCAACATCTTTCCTCTCTGTGCTGTCCTGGCAACTTAACCGGAGAAAGAGGTTTATCAGCTTGTTATGTCAATCTCTGCTACCCCCTGCTTTGAAGTTTTTAGCTTTTGTGTGTGTGTGTGTGTGTGTGTGTGTGTGTTTGTGCGTATCAGCAAAGTTGTGAACAGAGTCTGGCGGCTCTCTTGCAGTCCCAGTTTCGCTCCCGTTTGAGTGATTTGTGTGTGCACGCGTTTCCCGCAGAGCAAACATGTTAGTTCGTCTGTTCTCACAGTGGGCAAACAGCGAAGGGGGCTCATGAGCGGTGTGTTAATGGGGAGAAGAAGGAGCTGGGTAAAGGGTAGATTCAGGAGGCAGCGCAGGAGGTGAGAGACGGGATAGGGTAATAATTTAATGCGGAGCAAGACTTGCATCAGTACTTAATGCAGGTAATTGCTGGTGTTTATGTGTGTCGTGTAGAAGCAGAAATGGGTATACATCTATGTGTGGGTGTGTGTGTGTAGGGGCCACAGGGCAACCTCGGAGAAACTCCACTAATTGCGACCACTGGGTTTTACCTGAGGGTCTTCTCTGGCTAATATCATTAGCTAATCTGCTGTGTGTTACCCCCCTTGCCCTCTCCGTCAGAGTGCCTCGCTCTAACAGCACAACCAGCGGCATCCACGCCCCTAAACCCCCCCCACACACACACACACACTTACACCCCATGCCGGCTTCCCAGAGCCCAATGCAGACTGCTGAGTCCGGGTTTGTGCTGCTGGAAGGGCCCTGCATCTGGGCTCCACTGACAAAGAAGATTAATACCTCAGCCACACACACACACACACACATACCCACACACACACACACGCATGGGTATACTTGTACACATTCGCGCCCACGCAGCAAGGTACCCTAATGGATCCACTTCAAATGCACAGAAACACACACACATTCCAACCTCAATCAAAGCCCAAACATAGAGAATCGGTGCATCCTACCCTCCCACCACCCATACTCCCTCCTTCAACCTGCCCTCGTTTCTTCAGGCTGTGGACCACTCCTAGTGTGCCTCCCCATTTCCATCACCCCATCACCCCCCCCCCACTTTAAATAGAAACTCCGAGCCGAAGAAAAACAACTTTCTGCTGATGCGACTACTCCTTCATACTTCCCCATCCTTCCCCTCTTACTCCCACTCCCATCACACACCTATGGTTATGGGGAGCATGGCTGAATATGAGCCCTGAGCCTCTGATGCAGACGTTATATCTTAGTGAGGCTGCAGCGTGCTCCTGATGCCCCCTGTGGGGAAAAAGTCCACAAGGCAAACGTGCTCTCAAGTCTTTTTCACTTAAAACCAACTGCATCTGGCTTGTCCCCCCGATTCAAAGCAATAACACAGTGATGCACAAGAGTACGGCTCGATGAAAAAGAATCAATAAAGTTTGAATTAAGGAAATAATTGACTATATGCCCAATGCATTTGAATTCATGAATAAGTCAAAAACATATTCTCACAACTTCTAGACACTGATGTCCGGCTTACCACACATCTGTTTTAGGGACTTGTAAATGTGAAACTGCTAACATGATAGCACCCAAAATAGCCCTTTGAGAAAGACGAAAAGGCAAAGAGGAAGCATGAAAGAACTGGTGAGGAAAACGAGGAGAGGGTTATTTCCAGATGTGAATTATTTCTATACCTCACCTCTGTGTGTTCATAGTGGAAACTCCCCGGCATTCCCCCTGGCGGCTGCCAAATGTGTGGTTTGGCCCATGAGAGAAACGGGAGAGGGGTGTCAAAGGTGCTAGAGGTGTTGACATAACTTCCTTCTACCATATTCACCTGCATGACTCAAGCGCCACACCTGTCAGTGGAGGCCAGGAATGTGTGTGTGTGGGAGTGGAAATGTATGAATTTGAGGTGGACAAAAAATGTGTGCAACAGAGTGAAAGAGGGTGGAGGATGTAAAATGACAGAGGGAGAAGGGGAAAGAGAGAGGCAAATGAATGGAAAAATATCTGACCATGGAGTTGGAGCAAAGGATCAGATAAAAGAGTGATCACTTAGGCAGGGACTACTCTGGCACATCTCCGCGCGGCTAAACGCTTCCCTGTGTCAGCACATTGGCTGCTTGTCAAAGAACAGAAAGAGAGAGCGACACAGAGACAGAGACACCAGCCAATAGAAGGGGATCTAAATCTGCACAGAAACCCAAAAAAAAAAAAAAATAACGGTCGCAAAAAGGAAGAGGGTGACGAAGCTGAAGAGATGGTGAAGTTGACGGCACAACGGTTCATCCACACGCTACATCTCGGACAGGAAGGTAATGACGCAGGTGAGTGACACTAAATTAAGCAGAAAGGACCAGCAGACATTTGCATGAGAAGTTTAAAGTTTTAGTCAGATAAAAAAACAGAATAGGCCAAACATCTACGTTAATTCAAAATGAGCAGAATCTAGGTAAAATATGAGAAAGAGATGGAGCTGTGCAGCTTGAAGGATGTAAAACGATACACACACACACACACACACACACACACACACACACACACAAAGACTGATGATGCACTTCCTGGCCTATAGACATCTGAGGACTCACACACTGTAAATGCCAGTGCAGTGTCGATGCTTAGAGATAGAGACAAATATTGCTCGTAATGTATTTGCTTTTTTTTAAAACTGCATTTATATTACTATAACAGAGAGCAAAGAGCAAGAATTTCATTCCTCTTATCAACCTGGTATATGACATCATCTTTTTAAATGTTTCCATTAAATTGTTTCAAAATAAATTCATGTCCTACCTCATACATTTATTTCCTCCAGAAAAAAGAAATGCATTGTGTATAATAAAATCTAAAAACACTTAGGTAACAAAGGTAACAAACCTCATGTTACCTAATTTATAATAAGGGATTTTTAACCCATGTATCATTTTTTAATCTACATTTTTATATATTGTATTTCAATTTCATTCAAGTGTGACTCGCGCGCCACAGTGAGTTTGCACAGAAATAGCGACAAAAGTGGTTTAACTGATTTGATATTAGGCTTTATAGCTTCCATGAAAATATATCAAACTATCTTTTAGACTGCGTGGGGAGGAAAAAGCAGAGAAAATATTGGTAATAGCATTTAAACAAAAATAATGAAACACTTTTACCATGTAATTTTTTGTAATATTTCAATATCAGAATATAAAGGGGAACATTTGTGAGTATTATAAAAATGAATAACTACAGTGGGAAGTGTCATGATCAAACTTGTAATGTTGTTTGGGGTATATTGTAGGTATATTCTTCCACTCTCTCCCCCCCCTATCGGACCGGCATTCCATGTCCTTATAAATAATTCATTTTTTAATCTGATTTCCCAGAGCGATTCTCAGTGTGTTAGTCACATATTCAATAACGGTGCGCGGTGAATAATCTGGCTGTGTGTTTCCGTGATTTTCCCCCATGTTCTGTGAAGGAGGGGCGGATGGGGGAGGGCTGTCGGAGTCTGAAAGTGACTGTTGAGGAGGAGAGGAGAGGAGTCAGGTGCATCATCAGTCAACATCCCTACAGGTTGACAATGAACAGATGCATGCACTGCTACTACACATCCGTGTTTAGGATTACTTGTCTCTGTCATCTGGAACCTGAACATCAGCGCTGTCTCTCCAAGCTCTCTCTGTCACAGCCACACATCTGGAGGGGTGGGCATGACTTGTTCTATGATTAAAACTATTACTCAATTGACAATGAGACACAGGAAATGATCACAAGTCCAAGGACATGTGAAAAAAAATTATTTTCCAAGGATATAGATATAGATAGAGATATCCATATATATATCTATATCTATAGATATATAGATATATATATATGGATCTCTCTCTCTCTCTCTCTCTCTCTCTCTCTCTCTCTCTCTCTCTCTCTC
>NC_060157.1:15229963-15240643 GCF_021292245.1 Micropterus dolomieu
TATATATATATAGGTTTTCCCATGGTTGAGAATTCTGGTTCTGAGATTATTTTCAGTGTTTCCTTACAACTAAAAATGTGGAAAACAAGACATTTATAGTGGAATACAATTTATATTTAATAAGATAGGGCAAATATTCCACAGCAAAAAATAAAGCTAAATATATTGTGAACAATTTTCTCTCCCCAAAGTACCACAGACTTGACAGAGTGACACAAATATTCTGAGTGGTGAAGGAGTGGAAATGCCTTGCAATACAATGCCACTGTCCTGAACCCCATCGTGCCCCCGGGCACTGTTCCTTCCAGCCACACTGTCTGGCAACAAACACAGATAAACATGCAACTGTAGTTCACCAAGACCTAACAACAACGCAGAAACCAGTTTCAATATGTTGCCATTTTGTAGCTCTTTCTTTTTAAAAATGTGTATCTAATTTACAATGTAATTTACTCTAATATGATATTTTTTTTCAGCCGCAGGCAAGTGAATCCCACAACAATAGAGTTTGGGGTCAATGAGAGGCTTTGCACTGTGTCAGTATAAATAAAAGTGAATGCATCGGACGGCACAAAGATGGAAAATTCCACAATGAGGAGCAATGCGTTTAAACAGTATGCCACAGCGGAGGAATGTGCACATGAACTTCCACATGCATGTTATGTGTTTGTGAGGAAAGCTAAATCACGGTGCATTTCTGCTAAAGGCTGCATGACTGAACGACTGTCTGTAACCTAATCTTGGTAATGAAACCAACACGGCCGACACAGAGAGTTAATAGGTCTGAAACTAGGATTTATTTCCTTTTTTAACATAGTGCTTTTACTGCGTTGAAAATCGACTCAGAAGAAGACTCATCTCAAACCTTCTGAATTAGGTTGCATGTAGTGTGCGTGTGTGTGCGTGTGTGTGTATGTGTGTGTGTAAAAAACAAGGACAAAAGCAGAGAGGGCAAAAAGTGCATCAATAAAGACAGAATTAGTGCATCTTGCTAATTCTGAAACTGCCTAAGCAAGACTAAAATGATATCTCTCAAACATCCAATTAGTGCACTCACTTGTGTCCACTCAGCATGTTTGTCCATATTCAAAGGCATTAAGTAACTAAATATGAAGTGATGGACCCAACTCCTGAAAACCCTCATCTATTAACTCTATTATCACGCAATACTTTGTAACTAAGAAACCTAACCTCTGACCACTCAGTGACATGCACAGAGACACAGAGTTAATGATAAAGAGGTGGCAGGATGTGGTATGATTGTAATGGGAGAAAAGGAAGACAGACTCCTGGCTTCAAAGTGGATCGCTCTCTGGACAGCAAGTGCACAACACTTTATACTTCATCTGCATGCACACAAGCACACGCATACACATACATATACACATCTGGAGCTGTGAGCAGTATGAAACCTCAACAGTTGGCTGCACAAACCTTGAGCACCCCCTAGTGTTGTTTTTCTATAATCCACAGGGCGACAATGATCAACAAGAAAAATGTGTTTTTGACATTAACACACAAACACTCACACACATCAAAAGGTAGCAGCTCAAAGTGCAGTAAACATGAGGAAGACATATTATATCTAAGATCAACTGAGCACACAACTTTCTTCAAAAGAGAAAACTGGATCACTTAAGGTTTTCTTCAGGGAGCACGGGGTGACATTCTCAAACAACTTTATTTTGGATTTTTGCTCCAACAAATGATAATAAACTGCATGAGAAGTTTGTGCTTTTTATGCAACTTCCCACAGGCCATCGTTTAAATGTTTCCTTGGTTTCAACCTGGGAGATCAGATTTGGAGGATTTAATATGCACTTCAACACATTCACTTTTTTTGGCCAATAACATTTCTAAAATTCTGTAGGTTACAGCGCCCCAGACAACGGTGTTTTCTCTCAGGCTAGCAGGCAAAGAGCCCAGTTAAGTTTTGGAGGGTTGAGCGTCATCTGACGCCTTGCCCGGGCGTCCAAAGCAATTGCAAACCTTTGGCCAAAGCCTAATGTGTGTTTCCATCCGGACTCATGTAAATGCTTGTGATTAAAGAGGGAGATATGAGAGCCAACGCGTTTCTGCAATCTTGCACATCCTAATTTGGTACTGGGGGAGTTAACACACCTGCCAGCTTCCTGCTGACAAGGGTGATTTCTCAACTGTTGTTGTTTATGCCGTCAGTTTAAGGAGAGGCAAAGACACCGAGAAAGGGAGAGAAGTCCGGGCTGAGCAAGACAGAGCAACACACACACACACACACACACACACACACACACATGTACATAAAAACAAACACAAACACAAAATACACCCTATCCACAAACACACACAGATCCCAGGCTGCCAATAACAGGCCATCCTAACATGAACATGAAAATGTTGACTGCTTGATGATTGATGGTAGTTATTTGTGGCCATCTAACCCTCCTCTTTTGCCTCCACTCACCCCCTCTTCCTCCTCTTTCTTCATCTTCCTCCTCCTCCTCCTCCGTGCCGTCTCATCTTTGTGCTGTTGCTCCCCTTCTCCCTCACTCTCAGACAATGTGAACATGATTAATAATGTGTAATGTTGTGTAAGCGGCCTGCTGTCAATCATTCCCCGCATGTCTTGGCATTCTACAGAGCCTGAACCCGGAGGACGCAGATGTGTGCTCACAACGCAGAGTCAAACTCTGGGCATCTAAATAAAATCAGGTTATATGTAAATCACATAATCACCCAATAAAATATAAAACTATATATGTATATAATTTTGTATATGAGTAAGTTGTGCACAAATGCCATACACACATTTTAGTTGAGCTAAAAACCTTTGAGTTTCCCACTGTTTGTTTTAAAAAAAAAGCTCAATTTTTACTTTTGTATAGCTATATTTAGATGTTGGTATGGGGACAGACATATAAATAAAGATGCGAGTACGGAGACAAATGAATAAGTGGCAGTGTAGTTCTGGGTGTCTGCTATTACTGCCACACTGCCAGCTCCCCATCCATCACTCGCTAACACTGTGCGTCTGAGTGTGTGTGTGTGTGTGTGTGTGTGTGTGTGTGTGTCTGGAGGAGGAAGATGAGGAGGATAAGGAGAGAGGAAGAGGAGAGGGACATCGGAGGCCACAGTGCAAGTTCCTCATCCATCATTCTGTAAGACCAAACTTTAGAGGCAAAGGAAAGGGAGAGGGGAAAGGCAGAGAAGAGATGTTTTCTCAGAATGATTCTTTGCTTCCTTCCCCTTTCCCTCGCGTAATCAATGAGGCAAAACGGTGCAACGGTGTTGTTTCTACAGCACAGCCAGGAATTCCTCTGTTTCTTTGACTCACCCTCTTTGGCCAACAGTCATCCTCGGGTCTACAGACAGGCAGAGGGGAGGGACGGTGAGGGCTGGTGGAGGGGGGCAAGACAGGACAGGGCCTTTAGTCGAGGGATCATTACCTTTACATTATTAATGTATGGCCAAACCACAAAGGACATTCACAGACAATGAGGAAGAGAGTGACTGCTTCTCTGCTCTGTACAGTTAAATGTGTAGGGAAGTAAGATTTCTGAATTGAACTATGTGGTGTGCGTAGTTTCTGACCACACAAGATCACAGCTGAACAGAGCATTCAGTGGAAAATGTTTAAGTAAATGCTTTATAATACAATACTATCTCTATAATTCTAATACTAGAGCTGGGTATCAAACCTTCATAAAACCTCCCATGTACCAAAAGCTGACATTGAATGTTTGGTAAGATTTGTCTTATTCTTTGGTCGGGTTCCTGATTTCAATCCTAATTTTGCAAATTTTAGACTATTTTGTTATTTTTTTATTATTATTAAGATTTTGTTTACCTGATAGTGTTTACACAACATTTGAAAAGTTCAGCGTCTGCTGTTAAAAGAAAAGTAGATTTGGTAAAACAACCAGTACCATACTGGCGTCGGTGCAAAATAACAAGCCCTATTACTACTATGATCCTACATTTGTTGAGAAATAAATTATTAAGAGTTATTTTATGCATTTATCAAAAGACAAATATGTAAAAAAAAAATTAAAAAAAAAAGAACAACGTTGGTGTTCAATAAAACAAGGTAAAAATGAATAAATAACTGAATAAATAATAATGAAAAAACAAATGTGTGGGAAAATAATGTACATGTGCCTGTGTATGTGTGCCAGGCATAAAGCAGGTTTGGCGGACACTGGTGAAGCTTGGAGCAGAATTAAGGAGTGTGCTGTGTGTTTCATTAAATGCTCAATATATCTTGTGTTTTCTGGATCATTTAAGCCCCATTACAGAACAGTGGCACTGCTTTAATTTCTAAAGTGCCTTTCAAAAGGCATCACCTCAGGCGCTTATTCCCGCTCTCTCTCTCACACACACACAAACACACATCCACATACATTTGAAACATTTGCATGTATACATACACATGAAGACATATACACACTTTCACGCACACAGATGCAAACATTTGTGCTAACATCCGAGAAATGCAGGTGCCCACACACCTGCATTCACACTCACACATACAGCAAATAAAGATAAACACAAAACCTGTACTCTCCCATCTTCATTACCTCTCTATTCTTATATTTTAAAGCTTTATTTCTTTTGTTCTCCACACTGTGTCTGCTTTTGTCCCTCCGTGTGTCTTTCTGTGTAACAGATGACAGCAGCCTTGCAGCGGCTGGGACTGCTGTCTTGGCTGCCAGACCCATTTGACTTGCCAGCTTGGCCAGAGAATGAACCCCAGGACTAACTGGAGCCAAGGTCAGATTGTCTGAGTGTGTGCGCGTGTGTTTGTGTGTGTACACGGGGATGCATTTATCCATTTAGTTCAAGGTGTTAGTGCTGAGGAAGACTGCATGCTTGGTTACAGTGTATTAATGGTCCTAAACATTACAGGAAAAATGCTCCTGCGCGTTTGCAAATTTTATTGAGTGCTCACATGTGAAGGTATGTGAGAAGTGTGTGCTGAGCCAGCGGCACATTGAAGGGAGGTGGAGGTAAGGGGAGTGTTGTTCAGAGCAATTGATACATTGCAAATCTAGTGGGCTTCCTGTCCGGGTTTTGTGGCTAAGGTGCTAAACGCTTCAGGAAACCAGATACACTTGCACATCCTCTAAAGAGATAGAGGGACAGGGTGGGAAGGTGGGGGAAACACGAGAAGTGGGAGGAAAAAAAATAAGAGAAAGGTATAAAAAGAGCCACACATCCCTCCAACTTTGTTGTAGTCCCGTCGCACTCCTATAACTCCCTATAAACTGAGATTATTCAAACCGTTGGCACTTGAGCAGCAGTGATGGCTGTTTGAAACCAAAGGAGGGTTCATTTCTCAGAGAATGCCTTTCGTCGTTTGTTCTCCTTCTCCTCTCTAATGAGATGGAATGTGGCTAAATTAGCAGCTGAGAGGCAAAGCTTCATTTACAAGACAATCAAATGATCCTTTACAAAACACACTCAATATGCATTAGATGTCGGCTTTGTGAATATAGGATGGCCTCCTCATGCACTCAAATGAGGAGGGGGTGTATTTGGATGTATATTGGGTGGTGAAAAATGCCAAACTGAAATCATCCATCACAATGCAATAAAAAGGCCTGCAGCGCTCTGAGTGGGTGAGAGGAGTGAGATGTTTGTATTGGCCCACTGGGTTTGCCTCTGTGAAGGAGGGAATGTGTAAATGAATGTGTAAATGTTAAAAAATGTTCTTTTTATTAGACGAATTGCATCATTAAATCACATTATAAAAACAAAAAATGCACCATTAATTTCCTCCCCAAACAGCCGTAAGTACATGTCTCTCTGTCCCTGTGCCCATCTCTGTGTAGCCCCATGGGGCGGCAATTCCAAAGCTATTCCATTCCATTATACAGATCAATCAGGTTGGAGAGATCTATGAACACATGTTTGGGGCTGGATGAGTCAGAAGGCAAAGGGGGAAAAAAACAAAAAAAACAACAACAATGACTTCCTAATTGTGAATAGGCTTGTTTCAGCCAAACAGGGGTGCCAGCAAACAGGTAGTGTCTCCGTTCCACTTTTTACCTTTCCTCCATCAGGACCTGAAAAGGTAGCATGAATAAAAGATGAGGGAGGTGATGAGATTAATCAGAGGCTATCAGTCCGGGAGATAGGAGTGGACAGAGTAGGACGTAGATCTGCACTGCACTAGAACAGCTGACCTGCTGTCAGGAGATTGCAGCGAGAGATCTGGATAAGCACTCTATAGACCAGAGGCCGCTCCACTAGGGAGACCTTGGCACAAATATATGTACAGAGAAGAATGAGAGGGATAGGAAACTGCCAGAGGCCCGAAAATCACACACAGAAACATCCCTTCATAAGCCTGCATCCACACCCATCCCTGCATGCATTGACACCCCCCCCCCCCACGCCCCTGCATCACACGTTCTCACATCTGTGACAATGCCACCACAGCATGACAAATGCAAACAAAAGGTTCACCTATTCATCACTGTAGCCAAGAGGGTGGGGCTAATTATACAACTGTGAAAATTATGACTTTCTGTTTGTTTTGTTTGTCCTCTAAGAGATTACAATGCTGAGGATGGAGGGGTGGGGGGCGGGCTAAAAAAATTGCCTCGCAGCTTCTCTGTGAGAGGGCACACAAGGCGCGGACACACACAAAACAAACTCACACACACACAAATACAGCTTGTGTCCCTGCCGCCTGCACCTCGTCTCTGCTTGCAGGCATGATTAATCCAGTGCAGAGTGGGAAGATTTTGACCCTAAACAGAAAAGTCCTGTTGAGGCTGCAAGAGGCACTGATTTATTTAGGTACCACTACGTCCACATTAATTATCCCCATGCAGGTGCAGGCCCAAATTCCTCTTCCCCCAGCTGTAGCCCTATGCTGTGATACAGACACACGCACGTGCGCACATGCATGCACGCACACACACACACACACACACAAACACACACACAAACAAATAAAAAAATAAATAAAGCAAACATATGCAGCCTGCCCCCATTGCCTTGCCAGGCTGTACTTATAGTGTCTGGGTGGCACAGAGAACACTGGTCGTCACAGCGGTGAAAGATTGCGCACCCAGATTTAGCACAAACGCAAATAACAAACAGATAACAAACATACACGTGCACGCAAACACTCAAATAGAGCTTGTCCTGGAGTGTCCTCTCATGCGGCACAGGTTTTCCTGCTTCCACTTCTTCTTTTTTCTTATTCTCGGAAATCATCGGTGAATCCTTTACTTAGTGTAAGTAGCCATACAATAAACGGAAGAATACTCTGTTACAAATGAAAAGTACTGCAATTATATTATTTAATTTAGTAGAAATTAAGAAGCTTTTAGAGGATTAAACTCAGCTTTAAGGGCCATCCTGAAGCTACATAACTTACTACTAAATAATTTTAATTAGTGACTTTCTATTGTATACGCAGTATTTCATTATTGTGGATGGTTCAGGTGGTGCTAAATCTAAATACTACATTATTCTGAATGGTAGTCTAAACTACAGCAATCTCTTGTATTTTAATGAACTTATCTCATTTTTTTAATGTAAAGTTGTAATCTGAAAAGTAAGTAGCAACTACAGCAGTTGGATGACTGTAATTGTATGGTATTTCTCTATGAAATGTACTACAGTAAAATCATTAGGTACACAAGTAAATGTACTTCCACCAAAACTTATCTTTCACTTTCTTCTCCCTCTTTACTTTCCTCCTTCTCGGTTTTGTTGTGAAGTTACTGTCCCCAGGTGACACCAGGCTGGGAGTTACACCTGTGTTTGTATCTGCATGTGTGTGTGTGTGTGTGTGTGTGTGTGTGTGTGTGTGTGTGTGTGTGTGTGTGTGTGTGTGTTACAAGCAGCAGCTCCACCACTGTGCTTTCCACTAACAGAGCATGGTGGTGTGTGATGTGTCACTGAGAGCTCCGCTCATTATGGCCTACATTAGCACCCTACCTCGCCCTGATTAGTCCCCCGCTGAGCTCATATCCACAGTGCAAGTGTGTTTTTGTCTGCCTGTGAGGCCAAGAAAGAGAGCTAGAGGGAGCGAAAAAGAAAGAGAGACCTTTCTCCTCTTTAGTATGAACGCTGTCTCTTCATCCCAGTGACAGCTTCCTCATTTCTCTAATACAAATGGCTACCGATGCTAGTTGGGCATGCATCAGGGGCTTGGGAGTGGGCCCCATCACTGCTCCTCTGTCACTCTCATTTATTACCCAGTTTGTTTGCACTCTTATCTGCGGTCTTGCCCTGCCATCCCATCCATCAAAACACACACAGACACACTCGGGCTGACATACACACACACATACACAGGTCTGCCAGACTGTCAGCACCTTGCCTTCCTGGACATTGAGACACATACATACTAACATACTGCTTTGCATTTGCATGAGCCCTCACATACTTATCTCTACACCCACACAATGCTGCCCCAATAGCACACACTTACAGGTGTAGTTCAAATGGGGAATTCTCCCACGCTTCTTTTTCCTGTCACACCACTGATCATTGTCGTCTGTTTTTTAGCTCTATTTGTTCATGCACTCTCCTTTTCACTCTACCGACAGTTTCCACTAGTCACAAATCCCCAAGAGGACAAATGTGTATAAAAGAGTGGCATTGATCAAATCCTCACTCATCAATATCGGTCAATATGGATACTTTGCAGATTTTTCAATCAATACTTTCATGAATGCCTGGCCCACAGCCCATGCTATCCCTTGGGAGGATTGGTGAAAACGCCAACAACAGTCCGCAAAACAAGCTGATCAAATAGGAAACACCTTTATTTCAAATGTTATGACAAACAGAAGTGCAGAGGCCATCTTGCTGGAAAAAGTTTTCAAGGTGGCACGTCACGTCACAAAGAAAATGACAAAGTTAAGCATTACATTTCAAACGAGGAAATCGTCCGTTAAAAGATCGTGGAAGCTTTGAAATATTAAGCACTTTTTAAATCTAAAACTGACGTTTTGGGAGATGTTAATCTGCATGTTAATGCATCGGACGTGTTCACTTGCATTTAGACTTCACTCAGTAAAAAAGCATATAGTATAGTAGCATATTATGTTACAAGTCGTGTCCACGGTGGATATTTTACAAGCACGGACAAGGTAAATAAGGCTACGTCATTAATAAGCCGGCATGCGACTCACCTGCTGCCATGATAACGGATTGCAGGTGAAAAAAAGACAAGTTCAGTGTTTTTTGGGCAAGTTTATAAAACATACTACTGATGGAGAAAGTAAGTGGAGCAGAGAAAAAGACAGAGTGGCGGGGCAAGCGGGTGTGTTTGCTGTTAGAGTACAATCACGATGCAGGCTCTACATTGTGATGTCTGTCAGCCATTGCCGATGGACAATGGCATTGTCTATCGATCAAACCCTATTGGCTTTACGAATATCAGTGGCGGTGTGTCAGTTTGTCCACCACTTTGTTCCAGACTGAACTATCTCAGCAACTCCTGGATGGATTGCCATGGAATTTTACACGCATATTCATGTTCCCCAGAGGATGAATCATAATAACTTCGGTGAGCCCTTGACTTTTTTAATCTAGCGCATCAGGCCAAAATTTGCATTGTTAAATTACCTAGGTTTATGGCTACATACGTAAGATAATGAACATGGTATAACTGCTAAACATCAGCATGTCTAGCATTGTCATTGTGTGCTTTATTTTATTTTATTATTATTTCATTATTGTGTTATGGTATTTTTGTACGAGTAAGCACATCGTGAGCAATGTACAATCCTGAGTCGAACTCCTCGTATGTGTACAGATACCTGGCAATAAAGCGGATTCTGATTCTGATTCTGATTATTAGCCTGTTCACATCAGCATTTAGCTCAAAGCACTACTGTGTCTAAGTAAGCATAGTGGCGGTTTTAGTGATTTGGAGGCCCTGGGGAAAGAAGAACTTGGAGGCCCTTCCCTTATTTTTCATAATATGTTTATGAAAAAAACAGCTGAAAAAAAAGCTGTTTTTACTTAAAAATATGAATTAAAGCTGCAAGCAGCGTTGGGCGGGCCCTCGCACTTGTAGCGCGTCCGCGTGTGAGCCGGCCGAGTTGCATATTCTGGAGCTCTGCCGGTGCGGCTGTGAATTTCCTACGCGGTTCCGACGCCGCATGAAGGTGTTATATGTCACTTCCTGTGTCCCCTATGTGGAGCTACATAGCACTTGCCGTTATGAATATAAATCGGTATTGGTGTGTAGATGTCTGCGGGGTGGGACAGTTATCAACCACGTAAAGTTTGTTTCAGATGTGAACATGTACACTGAACAATAATGTACCCAAACAATAAAATAAATTCCTTTTATATTTCCCTGCCTTGTTGTTTATGTGTACATACAGAGGAAGAATGTGAGAACAGCACACATTTCATCGTTACTGTGTGTTAGAGCATGGGAGAACAGTGCATACTTTTAATACAGCCCACACCCCTAATACTGTGTAACTATAACAAGTAGAGAACAGAAGAAAAAGATGTTCTTTCTTTACAACTGTCTGCATAGCTTATTCATATTGTGTAATGAATGAAAATAAATAGGCCTACTAGGATCCTCTCTACTTTGACATTTAAGATTAGCTTGTTTGATCCACCTTCATACACATGTGACATTACTGTACAACTTGAGAAAGGTGAGTTGTTTTCTGCTCCAGCCTGCCTAAAAGAAAAGCGTTTTTGGGATTA
>NC_060157.1:15240743-15305940 GCF_021292245.1 Micropterus dolomieu
CGCCTGACCTTAACCCTATAGAAAATCTATGGGGTATTGTGAAGAGGAAGATGCGATATGCCAGACCCAACAATGCAGAAGAGCTGAAGGCCACTATCGGAGCAACCTGGGCTCTCATAACACCTGAGCAGTGCCAAAGACTGATCGACTCCATGCCACGCCGCATTGCTGCAGTAATTCAGGCAAAAGGAGCCCCAACTAAGTATTGAGTGCTGTACATGCTCATACTTTTCATGTTCATACTTTTCAGTTGGCCAACATTTCTGAAAATCCTTTTTTTCGTATTGGTCTTAAGTAATATTCTAATTTTCGGAGATACTGAATTTGGGATTTTCATTAGTTGTCAGTTTTAATCATCACAATTAAATTAAATAAACTATATAAATATATAAATATAAAAAGTCTGTGTGTAATGAAATATAATATCCAAGTTTCACTTTTTGAATGGAATTACTGCAATAAATCAACTTTTTGATGATATTCTAATTATATGACCAGCACCTGTATGGTGTTTTTTGAAAATTAAACCATGTAGTAGTAGTAGTAATAATAATAATCTTTATTTGTAGAGCACTTTTCAAAAACAAGTTACATAGTGCTTTAACAAGTGTAAAGACAATAATACCCAAAAGACAATAATACAAAAACAATATTAAAGCTGCAAGCAGCGTTGGGCGGGCCCTCGCACTTGTAGCGCGTCCGGGTGTGAGCCGGCCACGTTGCACATTCTGGAGCTCTGCCGGTGCGGCTGTGAATTTGCTACGCGGTTCCGACGCCGCATGAAGGTGCTATATGTCACTTCCTGTGTCCCCTATGTGGAGCTACATAGCACTTGCCGCTATGAATATAAATCGGTATTGGCGTGTACATGTCTGCGGGGTGGGAGAGTTATCAAGCACGTAAAGTTTGTTTCAGATGTGAGCATGTACACTGAACAATAATGTACCCAAACAATAAAATAAATTCCTCTTATATTTCCCTGCCTTGTTGTTTATGTGTACATACAGAGGAAGAATGTGAGAACAGCACACATTTCATCGTTACTGTGTGTTAGAGCATGGGAGAACAGTGGATACTTTTAATACAGCCCACACCCCTAATACTGTGTAACTATAACAAGTAGAGAACAGAAGATAGATGAAAAAACAGAAAAAGATGTTCTTTCTTTACAACTGTCTGCATAGCTTATTCATATTGTGTAATGAATGAAAATAAATAGGCCTACTAGGCTCCTCTCTACTTTGACATTTAAGATTAGCTTGTTTGATCCACCTTCATACACGTGACATTACTGTACAACTTGAGAAAGGTGAGTTGTTTTCTGCTCCAGCCTGCCTAAAAGAAAAGCGTTTTTGGGATTAAATGGACTTTATTAGCTGCTGCAGTGCAGGATGAACTCAGAATAGACCCATTTCTCACCTTATTATTCTAAATCATGCAACGAAGAAGAAGAAATGCATAATAAATCCTGGGACAAAATCTGTAGACAAATACTGTACAGCATGTAGTCTGATGAACAAGACTTGTGTTATAGCTGACTTGGGCAGTGAAATGTTTAATTTTTTTAATTCATGTGGTCATAGTTGTCCACAACTCAAATCAGAATATAAGAAGAAATGTTTTATACCACCTCAAGAAGGCTTCCTATCAGAAAGGTAGGAAGGTATTTCAAATCTACAACTGCAGTACTTAAATCTAAGTAAAGTAATTTCCCTGACATTTTTGTGTTACTTTACTTTTAATAGACGCATGTAACAGGTTTTATACTTCCTGTGAGTATAATCCAATCAATCTTATTTTCATACTGTATATCCGTTGTGTAATTTGATAAATTGTGTTGGATGTCGTGCTCGCATCGCATCTCAGAGAAGACTCTGACTGCAACATGCGTCTTTGTAAAGAGAGAAACGGACAGAAAAAGTCTCTAACTCTACCTGTCAGCTCGCTCTGCTCCGTTAAAACTGAATTTACCATTCTACAGAATTGCAGAATACAGATTTGAATACGAGTGCACTCCAGATTTAGCTGCAGCTAGCTGACCGTGTGCTTCTCCCTATACCGCAGTTCTGTGTCCATGCATGCAGCAAACTGAAAGCACTGTCTGTCGGAGCGTCTACGTGAAAAGAGAAGGAAGACATTGCTGGTAGTGTCTTCAGAGTTGTTAAACACCTCAGCGCACTGAAGGAAGCCATCTGACTGTGTGAGGGGCAAGATCATTGATGTCTGCAGGCAGAGTAGGCCTAGAGCTCTCCTGTCTGACTGGTCCACCAATAGCAGAGAAGATGACCCCTTGAGACACAGCCCCTCCTCATTTGCATAATGAGGCAGAAATGCATACAGAAATTTAAAAAGGACAGGCAGAAATAAATACCATGGGTGAAAATAAATAAGGTAAAAAAATACAAAGGAAGAATAAAACAGACAAAAATATTAAAACACACACATAAATAAATATATTTAAAAAATTTGTAATAAATAAAGTTGAAGATTATAACGGAGAATAAATAAATAAGGTAATTATAACAAAGGTGAATAAGTAAAGGCACTAATTAAAATATATACATTTATGTCTCCTTGTATAATTTAATTACTACCAACATTTATTTATTTACTTTATTTTTTTGTGTATTTAATTGGATGCTTATTTATTTATTGAGCATTTATTTATTTCTGTTTTTATTTCTGACTGTGTCAGGATCGGTCCTCCATAGCGGGGTGGGAGAGTTATCAAGCACGTAAAGTTTGGTTCAGATGTGAGCATATACACTGAAGTTACGACAACTTCCTGTGTCATGGCGAAGACTTGATCTTTGACGCCACGCCACGGACACACCCACTGACGAAAACTCGCAAATAGCACAACTTTTCATCTTCAATGCCTTTAGAAGGCACAGCACAAATTTGAAGTCGGTCCCTAGGAGGAGTTCGTTAAAGTACGAAGTGTGTAAATCATCCAAAATTTGACGTAAAATTCAAAATGGCCGACTTCCTGTTGGGTTTAGGCTATGGCTCCAAGAGACTTTTTTGTGCGTCTGGACAAGATACACGCACCACAGAAAATCCGTGTACGTAGGTGAATAGTGCGGCGGGGGCTGCTTCATTAAAAGTCACTTTCTGTTGCCAGTAGGTGGCGCTATGACTGTTGGTGAATGTCAACATGTACATGTGTTCAGGGTGGGACTCTCATCCTACATGTACACTTTGGTCCAGATGTGAGCATGTACACTGAAGCTACGACAACTTCCTGTTTCATGGCGAATCATCGACGCCACAGACACGGCCATTGAAGAAAACTCGCAAATAGCACAACTTTTCATCTTTAATGCCTTTAGAAGGCACAGCAGAAATTTGAAGTCGGTTGGACTAAATCCCTAGGAGGAGTTCGTTAAAGTACAGAGTGTGTAAATGATCCAAAAATGGCCGTAAAATTCAAAATGGCCGACTTCCTGTTGGGTTTAGGCTATGGCTCCAAGAGACTTTTTTGTGCATCTGGACAAGATACACGTACCGCAGAAAATTTGTGCACGTAGGTGAAACGTGCAGCGGGGGCTGCTTCGTTAAAAGTCACTTCCTGTTGCCAGCAGGTGGCGCTATGACTGTGGGTGAATGTCAGCATGTACATGTGTTCAGGGCGGGACTCTCATCCTAGATGTACAGTTTGGTGCAGATGTGAGCATATAAACTGAAGTTATAACAACTTCCTGTTTCATGGCGAATCATCGATGCCACAGACACGGCCATTGAAGAAAACTCGCAAATAGCACAACTTTTCATCTTTAATGCCTTTAGAAGGCACAGCAGAAATTTGACGTTGATCCGACTAAATCCCTTCGAGGAGTTCGTTAAAGTACGAAGTGTGTAAATCATCCAAAAATGGCCGTAAAATTCAAAATGGCCGACTTCCTGTTGACTTTAGGCTATGGGTTCTTGAGGCTTTTTTGTGCGTCTTGATATGATACATGTCCCCAGAAAATTTCGTACATGTAGGTTGAACGTGAACGAGGGGATAATCTTTTCCAATTTTCTAGGTGGCGCTAGCGAGTCATTTTGCCACGCCCATGCGCGAAACCCATAAAATACAAAATTTTTCACCAGTTCTGACATGTTTGCAAATTTTGAGTATGTTTAGGCCCTGTCAGTTGAGCCTACTTTGCAGAAAAAAATATATATATATAATCTTAGCAAATTCAATAGGGACCTCACACGGTCGTGCTCAGGCCCTAAATATAATCTTAGCAAATTCAATAGGGACCTCGCACGGTCGTGCTCGGGCCCTAAAAATGCACTCGAATATGAAGGATTGTTTCTCATTTGCCCAGTGTAGTAGTACAATTCAGCATTGGGTTGGAGTCCCTAGGTACCATGACATGGAAGCTTTAGAAAAAAAAATATTATTTTTCCATAGCACTATTATAACAACAGTGATTTATTGATGGTCCCTAAGAAAACCCCCATGGTTAAGAGCGAGCATTCGAAGGTGAGCTAACCGGCGTTATACTGCCAACACTAGGTGAAACTGTGTCAGAAGACGCCACTGGATCCTGAGGGGAATTTTCCAATTTGAAATTTTTCCACACTGCAGACATTTTAGCCGCGTCCTGTCAGAAACGGAGACCAGTTTGTGACAGGACGTGGCTAAAATGTCTGCAGTGTGGAAATATTTCAATTCGGAAATTTGTAATGTATGCGAGGCAAGCAAATATTGAACAACATTGAACATTTTATCTGCCACAGGAAACAAAAAATACTGTGTCAATACAAAAGTTTGCCAATGAAAATAAAACCAAGGGCCCCTCTCGCATCTAGACAAGTAAATCTCCTCACAACACCGGAGTTACCTCCCGTTGTCCGGCCGGTGCTTTGGTTTGCAGCATTTGCCTGCGTTATCTGAGTGTATTCATTGTATTCTGTTGGGTGCAGGAAATGAAATCAACTCCCGCCACCCGCCAAATGGGGTAAATTTTGGCAGTGGTGGGTGAAATGGTTGGGCTATCTGCCACTTTGGCGGACAAGGAAAATGCACAACAGAAAGACACATAAAGTTAGCGTATCGTGGCGATCGGAGCAGACGCCTGCATCACACACGCAACACACACACACACACACACACACACACACACACACACTAGGGCTGGGCGATATGGCCAAAAAGTCATATCCCGATACTGTTAGGCAGAATTCCGGTATAAAATATATATCAGTATTTTCTGCTAAGCGGGCTGGGGAGGAGGGGGGCGGTTTTAGCTGGCATGTTTTTACTACTTTTAATAACTTAGTTTGTTTCTTATTTCACCGTTTTAATTATCCTACTTCATTCTACATCTTAAGTATCACTCACTTATTGAATTAGCCTCCTTCAGTTCTCTTCACACTCACAGAACTAACGTCTCCGCTGCAAACACGTCAGCGTTCCCCGCTTCTTATGCCGTTTTTCCATTACCAGTATCAGCTCGACTCGCCTCGCCTCGACTTGTCCGTTTGTTTTCCGTTGCAGAAAGTACCCAGAGATAGCACCCCTCAATCTAGCTGGTCGTCATAGCAACGCCACACACAACTGCCGCGACATAATACTCAATGCGACACACACACCAGGGACGCACACGCAGCTGTATCTTGATTTAAGTTAAAACATTACTCAGAATGTAAAGACAGATAAGACGGAGGTGATACGAAAAAAGTACCTGGTAGCAGGTACAAGTACAACTTTTATACAATGGAAAACCAAATGAAGACGAGTAGAGCCGAGGCAAGTCGAGCTGGTACCATGCAGTGGAAAAGGGGCTTTACAGTCTCTCTCTCCCTGTGTGTCTGCTTCAGTGACTTTCTCCATCAGTAGTAGGCTAGGCTGTTTAAAGTCACCAAAAAAAACTTTTCCTCCCGTGATTCTGTTCACAGCAGCAGCTGAGCTGCATGTTGAGGAGGCTGTTGATGACACAGCCTATCAAAACAAAACCAACGTGGTAGCTAACGAATAACATCTGACTGGTGTGTTCACTGTCGCTTTACCTGGTCCGCTCTTGTAAAATATCCACAGTGTCGCGACTTGTAACGTAATCACTGTGTTTCTCTGATAAATGCTACAATGTGTGGTCTAACCTGCGCAGCTCGCCGAAGTAAAGTGAATGTGTGGGAAACACTGAATGGACTGTGTTTTTCTTTTTACAAGCCAGGTATTTCACAGTGTCGACCAGCACTGTGTCTCCCTCCATCTTGTTGAGAGTTTGTGAGTAGACGGCTGCGTGCAGATGCAGAGGGAGGGGCGGGGCTGCGCGGTGATAACATTAATTATCTCAACATCAAATTATATCGGTATAAACAGTATTGTCTAATTTAATTTAAATAATTATATTGCTATACATTATATACCAATATACCGCCCAGCCCTAACACACACACACACACAGCGCAGTCAGCTCAGGGAATATCTGTGGCAGCGTTCTAAACCAAACTCACCAGTCCAGAAGATTCCCAGTTCGTGACCGCCAATGCGTCCTGGGACAGCCAGTGCGCTGCTAATCAGCAGCAACACACATTGGACGAGACTTTGAAAGGGAGAGTGAAATAGTGAAGGTGGCCGAGGCCCCGGTCAATTGCCCACCTTTGCTCAATGGTAAAATCGCAATCAGTAAGACCTCAGAAATAGCTATAGATTCTTAGTCTCGACTATTTTCGTTTTCATAGATAGGCATTTCATAGCATGAAGATTAATCAAAACAATAATTGGTAGATTAATTGATGATGAAAATACGTTTGTAAGTCAGATGTTGAAGGTTCCAACACCAGCAACACTAAAGCCCCTTTTCCACCAGCTCAAATAGGCTGACTCGCCTTTGTTTGGTTCTTTTCATTGCGGAAAAGTTGTACCTGTACCTGCTTCCAGATACTTTTTTTCGTATCACCTCCGTCGAGGTTCCAAACGAGCTGAGGCCATACTAAAATGTGACATGAAAACACAGCAGACTGCTGATTGGTCAGAGAGAATCGTCAGTATTCACTGCATCATCATTGCGCGTGCCTAACAGAGGCCAGCATCAGAAAGTGTTATATTTTACAGTTTTTGTATGTAATTTCATCACTAAATCCACTTCTGAGAAGTTTTGTGGTGAGAAATCAACTGTGTAGATTTCGAATATTGACAGTTTTACGAGAAGTGATGGCCAAACAAAAATGTGCTTGAAGGTTTTCGAAGTTGAGGAGGGGGATGCCTGTGCCAACCAGCTGGAGGAGCGTGTGAGGCCGGCCAGCCGCCCGCTCACAGAGCCCTCTGCCCCCACCGTCACACAGACCGCTGCAGCAACAACAGCAGAGGAAAACACAGCTGGAAGGTTTTCATACCGCTTCTCTGTCTTTACATTCTGAGTAAGGTTGAAACATTTTAACTTAAATAAAGAGAAAGCTGTGTGGATCGCTGAACATTATGTCGCGGCAGCTGTGTGTGGCGTCGCTATGACAACCAACTACATTGAGGGGTACTATCTCTGGGTACTATCTGCAATGGAAAACGGAGCATGGCCAAACCGTGTCAAGTAGAGTCGAGGCGAGTCAAGGCGAGTTGAGCTAGTCCTGGTAATGGAAAAGCGCCATAATATCAAATTACTGCTGGACAACTGGACATAATAACAGTGTATGTACCTGTTCAGTGCACCTCTTGTACCAAACAGTACTTACGCCCCAGCATAGATTTTTCACTGTCTCAAGGTCACATCACTGGTCTACACCCATCACGTTCCAGTAAAAATCTACTTCACTAAAGCCATATTTTTCTATTCCAGGGACGGGTCAGCCAGAGATAATCAATACTGTTAATTATGTTTACTGGACATACACACAGAGACACACACACATATATATATATATATATACATATATATATATATATATATACATACATACATATATACATATATATATATATATATATATATATATATATATATATATATATATACATATATACATATACATATATATATATATATACACACACATACATATACACATATACATTTATATACATATATATACACATATACATATATTATATATATATACACACACACACACACACACACACACACATATATACATACATATATACATATATATATAAAATCTTTCTTATGGAAATTAAACACACAGGTACATTTAGATCAAAAATACTAATCTGCTTCATTATGCAGTAAGATGTTTTCACAGAAACTCAAACAAACCACGGTGTACCTACACACACACAGACTCACACAGAGCATGTTTGGGGGCCAGCTGCCAGCAAATGAAGGATCTCCCTCCCAATTCACTTGTTATTGTGCTGTCTGGGTGACAAGTATACCTATAGAGTGAGTATTTATTTCCGGAATGTTTTGTTCCGTTTTCCTGCAATGATGAATGTTTCTTTTATAAATCCATCGCCAGGTCTTTTAAACCATAAACAATATTTCTCCAGCCCAGATTCCTTGTGCAGCAGTCTTGGGGAACCTTGAGATTTCCAGGCTCTGATTTAATGGCTCGTAATTCTTGAAAGGCAATCCTTCTTCACCCTCCAAAGCTCAGATGCACCATCCTTCCGGCAGCTCACCACGCTCGGCCTCTGCTCCCCTCTGGATCCCCAGGCCGGTCCAACGCCAGTTAAACCTACTCAGCTGGAAACAGCACCATGCCACTTTCTGTCACTGGCATTGGATTGTCTGATGTGGGCTGACAGGACAGAGCTTCCTGTTGCAGTTTTTGTAAATGTGTGAGTAATGCTATTGAGACCCAGGTTGGCACTTAGGTCCGTTCCAGGATCCGTGCCAAGAGGAAGAGGTTATTTGGATATGTATGCCGGATGCACCCATCCAACATGATACCGGACGTTGGCGCAATACTGACTCAAATAGTTGGATCAGGTATTAGTGACTGATCTATGGGGTCAATTTATTCAATTCCATTGTATTACGCGAGTAATACGCACTGGTAGACCCGAACATTTGTGTTTTAAAAAGTTAGCAAGCAATGTTTAAGTCAAGCCTGATGTTGCCTTACACATAAAAGATTGATTCCCAGTCTCTTCTGCATAGCAAAGAATAAAGTTTATCAATTTTACACTGTCAGAGCCCAAAAACCCAAAGCCCAGGTTTTCATGATATTCACTTATTTCCAGCTTTGCTGTGGAAAGAGTGTAAAAGTACTGATCCAAGGCCAAACCTTACTTAAAAAGTTCCTTAAAACTAAACTTTATCTTAACCACCTTTCTAGACGTCTTTTAGTGTGGAGACATGCAGGAGAGCTTAAGCTCATTTTAAAATGGCCAATAAATGTACGCCAGCAAGTCAACTAAGTACAAGGGAGAAACAACAGCCAGTTGAAAAAGCAATCATTAAGCTGGTATCTCTAATTGTGTTGCTTCCTCCCCTCATGTATAATCCCTGGTTCCTCGCTTTGCCTTCATTAACAATAGATGAATTAATTAGAAACCTCCATAGGATTTCAGCACAGTGAACCCAGGAGATAAAACACATCCTATTCCTCAGACCTGCTCCTTTCCTTCTATTTTCTTTTTTCCACTCTCCCCTCCCTCTGCTCTTAATTGTATTGTTTGCTTGTTGTGTCGATAGCAGGATTAATTTCACTATAGATCAGGATTATTGACCTTCTCGTCAATGTTATTTCATTTCTGTAAGGTGCTAATTATAGGGAACAGGGGAAAGCAAATTGCACTGTAACTTGTCTCACTTGCTTTCCAATAAAACAGAAAGAAAACAACATTAATCCCCTTTTAGCTGCCCTCCTCGGTAAGGTAAATTCAAACACTATCTCACTGTCTATCTATGGCATCTAGGAGGGGACACCGTTAGCGACTGCTGGACTTGATTGGTCGACTTTATATTTAAAACACTGTTGACTATGCTGACCCCTTCCCCTTTACCAAATGCCATTCTTGTCACACTCGCTGCTCCTTTCTTGGTTCTCTCACTCCATTTGAGAGAGGGGGAGGGCACAGTTCATAAACAATTAACCGGCTGGATAAGTGATACACTCAAGCGCTAACAGACCTGAAAAACATTGTGTTATAAATTCTGGTAATTGAGTGGAGGGAGATGAGCATCGGGCCACTGAGACTGAGTCGGCACCATCTTAAAGCAGTTGCCGGAAGATCAGGTGTTCGGCACTTTTGCTTCAATAGCATCTCATGAAAGAGAGAGGGTACGCCTTTTGAAGGAGAAGGATGTAGCCAAATGTATATAAGCCTCTGAATAGACAATCACAGACAACTAATTTGTTTTTAAAAAAAGCTTTACAAGTGCAGCCATTTGCCACTATTATGTCTGTTTTGTGATTGCATCTACGTCCAAAAGTCTACCCAAGTACAGTGAGCCCTAAGACCCTCTTATTCACCCTTTTCTTCCTCTCTCCACCCCTCCCTTCGCCCACAGTCCTCTAATGAACTGAAAGGTCAGAGCACTAATAAAACTATTAGCAGAAATGAATCTCTCAGATGTGTTAATGCACTTTTAATTCCTGTTAGCAAATTTCATCCCCCAGCAGTTTGCTGCCCGCTAATGAGAAATAAAACGCCCCGCTCTAGGGAAGGGGGATGGGGGAACGGGTCGATGCTCTGGCTACTTCACACACACACACACACACACATATACACTAACATTGCACCTTACACACACCCTGGATGTGCTGGATGTTATTCACGGACCGAGGCCTGTTCTCAGCCCTATGATTCTGCAGGGTTAATTAAAGAGCATATCTCCATCTGTTCTCATTCAGCCTCAGCTCAGTGTCTCCCCATCAAACACACAAGACACACACACACACATGCTTACTCTTCTTCCTCTGTCGCTCTTTGTCATCAGCGGAGGGACAGAAACACTCAACAGTAAAGTGTTCACAGGGACACAGATAAGCATGCTCTGACTTAAAGACAGGATCTGGCCTCTCACCCCGCTTGTCTCGTGACCTGACTAATGAGGTAATGACGGGGCTTGACCCTGGTGTCTAGAAGCCACCAGAGAATACCTAGCCATTGGCGTCCAGACGTTCACTGTGGTTGTGTACATGGGTCTGTCAGCCCGCTGTCACATGTGACCCTTCAGGGAAGTCAAGGTTCAAAAAGTGTTCAGCGCCAACTTTTTCCACTTACAAGGTGCACATGCTAGTGGAAAAAGGAAGATTACAGCAACTCAATTCATAAGTAAATAATTAATGTATTATTGCTCTTAGAACTGCAAGGTGTGGAATATGCAGTGTGGTTGTAAAAGTTCAGTCTGATGTTGAGAATATTAAAAATGAAATAACCACAAATGCCTCTTACACATCACCAAATTGCAAAACTATGCCAAATTTGTCTGTTTTTTCATATAGATATAGAACATTTTTGAAGTTATAACCAGCAACAGTATAGAATACAGCATTTACCAGATAAATGATCAGCGGTAAAAGATCAGTCTCAAAAGCACAAATGATTAATTTTCTGTTGACAGACTGATCAGCTAATGAAGAAAAGGTAATTTGCAAAGCTAATTACTGTCGCAACTTTTAATGTTGCTGATAAAAGTGAATTTGTACCAGTGATCACTACTCTCATTTTTCTTTTTTTAACAGTTTCTTAGGAATAAAGGCAAAAAAGTTACAAAACAATTAATCCAGAGTAATACATTTGCTATAACAATTAGTGGAAACTCACCTTGTTGATAACTTCATGGTCACCAGTTTGAATAACTGGCAACATTTGGAGACTGGATACCTTTATTCAATACCTCTGATTTATCCTGCAGTAACTGCTCAACAGCAAACAGTGAAGAACCAGACTGAGCTGCCCTATTTCTGAATGTGCAAAACTGTATGGATGTGAGGCCAGTTAATGTCATTTAACTTTCCTTTCGCAAATAAAATGCATTAACTAAATTGTATCATTGCGTGTAATTATTTGCAACTTGACATACTAACGCTGCTTACACACACTGGTTATATAACATTTTAGTGTTATGTACATTTAGCCGTACAGTTAAGACACTTACGAGTAAAACCACTTTATTTTATCCTTAGCTATAGAGGGGAAAGTAAAAAAAAACAAACAGAAAGCATAAGAAAGAAAAGAAAGGCCCAGAGGGGAGGGGCAGAGACATTCTATTACCAAACTAGCCTTTTAATCAATAAAGAGATAAAAGATATTTTAATCAAAGACATATTTCCTTGTTTGTCTAATGCTTCTGCCGCCACCGTGCACATAATCTTTAAATGCTGAAAAGGATGCATAATGCTCTCCCAGAGAGCCACTCATCCATATAAACACAAAACAGGAGCAGTCAGCAGAAACACACACCAGCCCGGCCCAGTGCACAGACACTCCATAGACGCCAAATTACATTAGGATGGGCATATTAAGGGGAAATTGCATCCTGTAAACTAGAATATTATTTCTACACACAAACACACTGCTTGCGCACACACAAACCATTTTTCAACATCATATTCCCCTAGCCCTGTACTCACAATTCAGTAACAGATCTATACAAGTATTGTTTTGTGCATGAACACACACACACACACAAACAAACCTTAAACAGAAAGCATGGTGCTATTAGTGTGTGGGCTGTTTGTCGGACATGCAGGCATCCGCTAGCCGTGGCTAAAGCATTTCAATGAGATTAGAGGGGTAACCGGAGCCCTTCCAGACCTGCTGAACTGAGCTCACACAGGGCTACCAAGTCCAGAGGTGGTGGGCAGGCTGGATCAGGTTCCTGGAGCTAATGGGTCAAATACCAACTGACACTTAATTGAGTGATAAAGTGTGCACATTTAGATGTGTGTAGGCGGGTGGCTGGGTGTTTGAACGAGTGTGTGTCTGTGTTCGTGTGTGGTTAATTCACCTTTACTTCCCAGTATACATAGAAGTTTTATTATAAATAGCCCAGATGTGTGTGTGTGTGTGCATGGTCCCGGTTGGTACACTTCTTACAGCGCATCAGAGTTTGCACGTCTGCCGAGCACTGGGGAGCAAACAGCAGCTCCAGTAATAGTGATTCATGCTTTCCGTCAGGCCCCCTGACAGGCTGGGTTCGATCCCCTGCTCAGCGCGCTGTAGCGCCAGTAACAGCAGCCGAGGCAGGCGCAGGACCACGAACATCATCATAACTGCTGAGGGAGTGTTGGGATGCTGACATATTGATCGCCCTCAGTTAAGAGATTTGATAGATTGACCTCGGACTCTTGACTTTAAACAGTAAAAAGGAGGAGAGAAAATCAGGAAGTTGGAGAAAACAATCGAGGCATAAGGGAAAGGGTAAAAGAAAAATACCGTTGACTGAGACAGTTATCTAGTGAACTGTTTCATATAGGGCTTCAACTAAAGATGATTTCCATTGTTGATTAATTTGGCCATTATATTTATTTTATTATTACAATTCATCAATTAAACTTTTAGTCTAAAAAGTGTCTCACAATTGTCCACAGCCCAAGGTGACATCTTCAAATGACTTGTTTTGTCATTTGTCCATTTTTATTTTCTCTCTTAATTATAAAGCAGAGAAAAGCAGCGAAGGCTCACATTTTGAGAAGCTGTGAACACCAACAGTTTATTTTTTCTCTCAATAAACCACTTAAATGATAAACTGTTGATAATACATGTTATGTTAATCAGTTAATCAAATTGTTAATCCAAATGTTTAACCTTAACCAAAGTGTAAGATTTTTCCTCCTAAAGATATGTGTAACATTCGCTCATTGTACAAATAGCCGACTACGAATGATTGGAAGTCAGTACTCGACTTCAATCTGTAATGTTAAGAACCACAAATCAAGCCAGAAATCTTGGTGTAGTAATGGACTCAGACCTGAATTTGAGGAGCCACATTAAGACAATTACAAAGTCAGCCTACTATCACCTGAAGAATATATCAAGGATTAAAGGACTTATGTCTCAGCAGGACCTGGAAAAACTTATCAATGCATTTATCTTCAGTCGACTCGACTACTGTAACAGTGTCCTTACAGGGCTCCCTAAGAAATCCATCAGACACCTGCAGCTGATTCAGAACGCTGCTGCTCGAGTCCTCACTAAGACCAAAAAGGTAGATCACATCACTCCAGTTATGAGGTCTTTACACTGGATTCCTGTATGCCAAAGGATTGATTTCAAAATCCTGCTGTTAGTTTATAAAGCACTGAATGGTTTAGGGCCAAAATACATTTCTGATCTTCTGCTTCGTTACGAACCATCCAGACCTCTCAGGTCGTCTGGGGCAGGTTTGCTTTCTGTCCCCAGAGTCAAAACTAAACAAGGAGAAGCAGCGTTCAGTTATTATGCTCCGTATATCTGGAACAAACTCCCAGATAACTGCAGGTCTGCTGAAACTGTCAGTTCTTTTAAATTAAGACTGAAGACTTTTCTTTTTACCATAGCTTTTAATTAAATATTTAAGATTTTTCTTTTTACCACTGTCTTTAACTAGTAGATTGATAACATACACTGCACTGTAACTTTTACTGTCCTGTTTTCTTTTTCTTTGTTTTTAGCTTTTTACCATTGCTTTTAATTAAATATTTACACAGTGAGAAATGAGTAGGTAATTGAGTGAAAAGATAATGAGAGTGAGATTGAACAGAGTGAAGGAAGTGGTCTTAAATCTCGTACCTGAGTGATTTGCAGGAACCTCTGCCCACCTGCAAAACACGCAAGTGGGTCCAGAGTATAAGTGGATCAAAGTGGCCTGCGGACACACATGTCCTGGTTTCTCTGTAGTGTCCGAGGGTTTTTGGAGTTTCAGTGGACCTTAAATTGCTATGGACCCGAGTACAGACTAGCTGGAGAGAGTAGATTAAGTGTACTTCTCTGTTTATTCTCTTTTCAAAATAATTGTAACTCAATTATTTGCTCAACCACTCAGCCTGTTTTTATTTTCCATTTCACTCTTTTAACCCTGATTGTACACTGCACTGTAACTTTTATTATATTTTAATGTGTATTTTTTCAATTTCCCTATGCTGCTTTTAAACTTTTTTATTTTATTTATTTTTTTATATTTCCCTGTTGCTTTTATGTTTTATGTAAAGCACTTTGAATTACCTTGTTGTTGAAATGTGCTATACAAATAAACTTGCCTTGCCTTGCCTTACTGTCACAACCTCAGTCGCATCTTATTTGCATATGGAACAAGCAAAGAAACAAAATATAATACCCATGAGGAACCATTCCTCACTCCCTGCCCCCATAACAATGGTCCTCTGGCCCAGCAACTCTTCAGACCATCAGGCTAAGCCTAACCCTGAGCCTCCTTTTGGGCCCTGTGGGGCTCAGGGGCCAGGAAAGGACCAGAGAGGGTACAAGCTCACACTAACGATGGAGGAAACCGTGTCCAGTCGGCTGGAGCCTGAGATGGAGCAGAAGACCCCGCACCATTGTTCTGCCAACACGCTGACAGCTGGTGATTTAGGACCGGGGCTGCCCAGGAGCGTTAGGGGAGGGACAGGAGCGAGGGGAGGTCAGAGAGAGGCTCCACAGGCACCCTTCAACAATCCTACCCGAATCCCTCCATCCATGAGATGGCAGAATGAATCATGGCTGACCCAATGCGAGGCCTGGGCCTGGCCTCTCTCTACCACCCCCTATCCCCTCCATCAACCCCCTCCTCTCCCTGGACAAACATGACAAATCTGGTGTTTATTTACTTAAAAAGACCTGGAGAAAGAGCAAAGGGGGGGCAGATAAAAAACAGTGTAAAATCAATACAGAGTTAGTAGTTCCTGCCCTGCTCCTCTTTCCTGTCTGTGCGGCTGAAGAAAACGATGCTCAGGTGTAATAAGGACCCCAGGTGAAAAAAGGATGCAGGTGGCGTAACAGGAGGGAAATGCAGATAAAAGGCGAGAATGAGGAGCTAATACAAGATGCACCTAAAATGTTCTTTGCTACATATCTAAATTAATAACCAAATGGGACCTTAGTAGTACTAGTTAATTTTATTCACCGTCTATAATCTCTACCGCCTCTGGATGAACTACACAAGCCAGGCGCTGAAAGGTGACATACAGTAAAGAAGAAAACACCAACCAACATCTGAGCTGTGGGTGATGTATGTGCATAGTCGGAGACGTGAGATAAAATTGGTCTCAAAGTTAAGAGTCCAGACAGCAGAGCATTGAATCTACAGAGCCTCTGCTCTCGCCACATGACAGGAAGAAAACAGATAAGGCTGGCTCTCAGAGGAGAGGGAGGGTGGCCATCAAGCCAAACCCCTAAAAAGAAATAGCAGTGGCGAGCTGTCAAGGTTTCTGTCATATCCTACATCAAGTCTGCCGCCCGGTCCATCCCATCGCTGGCAAACCACGCATGCTGTTGTGGCCAAGGATGAAAGTGCTGGAAAATGGGAGTCATTGTAAACCATTTTCTGCCCTGGAGCCCCCCACCGCCACCGTCCCCTCCATCTCCACCCCTCTTCTTCCCGACTCCTCTTGAAGACAAATGGGTCCAGGGCAATGACAGAGTGCCTGGTCCACAAATCACCGGCGGCCGATCTGCCCGTCCATTGCTTCCTCCTCCCCCGCTGCCTCCCCCATGCACCCAACCTCGCCCCTCCCCGGCCCCGTCCCCTCCATTAGTCATGTGCACGCGGGCAGCAGCCAGCAGCCGTAATTAGACAAGGACAAATCGCCAGCCACGGACACGGATGAGTCCGGCCGCTAAATAAGGCCCCGTTTCCATACCTACCAGTGGGCGGCAAGCAGGGCCAGGGAGAGGACTGGGTTGTGAGAGAGAGAAGCGGGGAGGGGTCGGTACTGTCCAATACACCCTGCAATCCTCTTGGACTGGCCTGGCAACTCATTTATTATGGTCGTACCGGACCATGGCTTGAACCCACCTTTCACCAATACACCCCCAAACTAAACCCCTACTCCAACACCTCCACAGCCCTCAACCCCATTCCCAGGAGGCACCTGGTTGTATTCAAGATCATGTAATGGACTGGTGTTAGTTACTCTTCTTTCTCTAGTTTGAAATGAAAAGGTCTATGATATACTGAGTGTGCGTGTTGGAAGGCTACCATAATTTCAACATCATTTCCTGAATATTAAACTTTTTTGCTTACTTTTGTCCAAGTGCTGAAAGTGTAAAATTCAAAATAGTACGGTTTTATCTAAGGAATCTGAACACAGATGTTCATCTTTCAAGACAAGGGAGAGACAGAAACCTCATACAGCTCTCCATCACATTCCTGTCAGTGCAACACCACTACGTCACTTGTTTTTGTGGTGGTCAAACCAACTCTAAATAAATAAATGTAAAAGTAAGTAAAGCAAAGCTGGAGCAATAAAGAGCAATAAAGAGGTTTCAGGGTACATTAGGTGTAACATTAGAAGGATGGAATTAGCAAAAATGAGAACCCATAGAATCAGATTACACATGGACGAGGAAACCGGCAGTCAACAAAATATAAATTACAGCCATATGAGGCCAGAGCAGACTGAATCCACAGAGGAGTATCAGTAACAATTGCTTTGGCCAGGTCAGGGCTGCAACACACTCCCTGGGCAGAGAAGGGTCGACAAGAAACTGACCGCCCCACACACACACACACACACACACACACACACAAACAGCATGCTCCACCAGAGCAAACCTTATTGATCTTCCTCCTAATTTCCTAATTAGTTTTTATTGGATTTCATAATCGCCATCAGGACACATCAAAAGAAACTCAAAACCCCAGCAAGATTTTCTGCCCTCCTCAACATAAATTTTTTTAAACTGTGAAAAGGAAGCCATGTATTCAATTCCAAGTCCCCAGATGTGAGAGCGACCCTGTTTTTCTTTTCTTTTTTTTTTTTTTACTTCCCCACCAGAACTCCTTGGACAGCAAACACTGCACAAACACACCATTTCTCCCATGTGCAGTAACTGATGTTTAGCATTGCACATTTTCTGCATGATCTGCTGCTATTTGTCACACTTCTGCTCCCTCCTCAGTCGCCTCTCACTTGTAGAATTTGTTAAACATACTGCAGTACGAGGCGCAGGAAAATGTGGAGATAAAAGAAAAAAGTGGCACAGATTCTGGTCCTTGGTGTTTAATAATTCCATTCTCGTAAGTCTTCCATGGCCCATGTAACCTTCCTGTCCAGAACAAAAACTCTGAACTATCCAGACTTTTTTGTCGTGCCCTCTGCTATCCAGCGACACTGCCGACACAGGAAGACTCCTTCTAAATCTTGAATAGCTGAAAGATTGATTGTCTAGCAGCGACCAGAACTTTCCAAGAACTTCAGCAGCTGGCCATTGGTTATTACACATTTGACTGTTTGTGCAGTGTTATGTATGTAATGTTGAAAGATATACTGAGTAAAGAAAGCATATAGACCTAGAGGGGATTGAAAGACAAAGAACATCCAATGTCCTCATTCACACATGGGGATTATCTCACTGACATCTGTTTATGAAGAACTACACAAAAACAACAGCGGAGATTTTACTGGAATGAGTGTCCCTTTGGACCACAGGCCTCAACTTCTGTTAGCACCTCTGCTATCATATTTGTTTCAGACAGCCCTTCTTGCACCATCTGGTGTGCAATAAATGGGACGAGCACAGGAGAGGAGTTGGAAAAGAGTTAGAAAACTGGAGTCTGTGTAGAGATATCCTGTCTATTTACACCACTGCGCCAATGCTAAAACACGAGTAAGAAAGTGGAATAATAATAAAACCCTCGTTTTCTATGCCTTGCTACACTCGTTAAATGCCGACTGCCAGATGTTAATCAGCCACAACAACTGATTTCCCTCTTTTTTTCCTCTTTGTTATGGCCCATTTTGAGACAAAACCTCTGGCACGATGACACCAGCACAGCAGCTTTTAAATGAGGGCAGATAAAGAGATAAAGAGGGAAGCAAAGCGCGAGATGTCGCAGGATTCTCGTTGTTATTGACAACAGAGCACCAGTAACAGTTGATGAGGCAAACCTAAAAACTTCCAAAACTTCAGACCCCTTCCCTTTTTCATCTAATTAAAACAATTTTGCTATTAACACAATAAAAGCTAATGACAAATTCAAAACCTGTTTTGAAATGTACATTATTTTAACACATACTAAGGCAGGCTACTTTCTAAATGTTTTCAAATTAAACAGATAAAAACAGCAAGAAATACTTTGTTGTGTATAAGAATTCATACACTTGGGAGTGAGGGGCATCCTGTTTGATCACTCTTGAGATGTTGATTGGAGTACCAAATTAAACTAAATGGAGATCATTTCGAAAGTCACACGTGGCTATATATAGTCGCAGAGTTAAGAGTGGATGTCAGTGCAAGTTATGTAGTCCAACGTACTCTCTGCGGATGTGTTCATTCATTAAATCATTTAATCATTTGTTCAACAACTGCACCCAGATTGATCGAATATCCACAAACACAGTTAAATGATGCCTGTATTAAGAAATGGCTATAATAGCAAATGTCAAAATACATAAAAGAATGGTTGCGTAAAGCTTTTTTCCAAAGCCCTTTATCATTTGCCTCTCATTTACCCACTCATGCATACACTCACACACCGATGGCAGCAAGCTACCATGCAAGGTCCTGGCCTGGCTATTGCAAGCGATGTTCGGTTCAGTTCAGGGTTGGAAATGAACTTTTTAAAATGTACCAGCCACTCAATAGTAAATCATTATTTTGTGCCTGAAATCTATCAGCCACTTTCATATTTTACCAGCATTTGGCTGCTGCCTCGTGCTAATTTCCCACCCTGGTTCACAGTGGATATGACAGGAGATGCTGGGGATGGAACAGCAAACCTTGTGGGTCAGAGGAACACACGTCTACGTCGTGACCCACAGCGTCCCAAAAACTAAAAAAAAATTTTTTAAAAAGGCTGGGGAAGAGTCAAAGTTGGCTTTCCGATATAGGCCTTTGTCAGGACAGGACATTTTGACATAAAAAGCACATAAATAATGAAACTGATGATGGCTGAATTCCATTCAGCGTCCTGATGTTGTTCATGCTGGGTCATTGTCACACAGTCAAGACTCTGAATGTCCATCAAGTCAAAAGCCAGACTTGAACCCCACTGATATAATAATAATAATAATAATTATAATAATAATCATTTATATAAGAAGCCCTGAAGAATGTAATTCAATAACACTGATTGAAGGCATGAAAAAAAACAAACAGAGAAACTATAAAAATCCGGGTATGCAATGGTGGTACAGGCAAATCCAATAAACACCTGAAGGTTTAGCTTCTACAAAGTGTGAATAAATAAAACATCTGAACAGCAGTGTCAACGAGATTTTTCGTCTCCATCCTGGTATAAATTACAGTATAGATTGGAAAAAAGCACTTACATTTTCTATTTAAGGCATATGGGAGATAAAGAGCAAAATGTTCTCTCTCATCGCATCCCTCAAGTTCCTCAATCACCCCACTTTCTCCCAAAAATATTTATACTACAGGTAAGTTCTGCCTGTTCCATCACACCAACACTTGCTCCTACAGAGGTGTGTAAAGGGGGGGGGGGCACAGGTCAACAGAACAAGCTTAAATCCCAGTGAAGATGTTTTTGGCCTTGATCACTGTGCCCATCGATCCCTGGCTGATTCCCACTCAGATACGTCTTATTTTATTAGTGGCTTCGGCCTTCTGCCGCCCCATTCCGCTGTGATCAATACCAGCATGGGGATGGCCCATATTTTTCTCACTTTTAGTGCCTTAACGCTGTTTAACCGTGTCACCTGATAAACGACAGGCCCTCCCCAAACACTGATTTCCTATTGATTTCTCCCTCATTCAGCCATCCCTCCCTTCGTCACTCTCCCATTGTTTTTATCTCCAGTTATCTCCTCTCCTCCCTCTATACCTTCACCCCCACCAATTTAAGTAGAGGCCAGCCATTTCAACTATAGACACCCATTCTGTTAGGAGTCAGCTAAGATCAGATGAAAGGGGGACATGGAGCACCTCTTTTAATGAGAGCTGGTGAAATATTATCCCCAAAAAAAAACAACCAGTTCACCTTTAGCTAGGTTTGCGTTTCTCATTTTCCATCATTACCCACCAAACAGCCCGCACACAAGCATTCGTGGAGACCTATCTGTGTGCATGCAAGCAGCGACAGAGCAGGATACAGTGAGCACCGTGCAACAGATGCTAGGACAACCTGGAGGGAGACAGCTCCATCCATCATCCGCTGAAGTCCTGATGATCGAAGCAGGGTTTGGACTGTGGAGGAGTATGCGCTGGGAGTTCCAGCAGGGCAACATACAATCCACTTAAAAGGGCTTCTATTGGGCTATAACTGTATAAACACATTTGATATGTGTACAGCGGATGGCAACATGAATGTAGAACTAGACGAACAGCAGTGATGAGGAAACAAGATTATTATGACTGAAAGAAAATGGGGGGGTATGAAATAAATTGCATCTGAATATACAAATAAAAAAAAAAGAAGGATCGAACTGGTATCTGTCTGAACTGCCTCTATCTCCCTTTCTCTTCTCAGACATTACATTATTTATGCAAAATTAAACCTGCTCCTATTCCTGCTTAGTCTGGCTCATCCAGTCCGATACCTCTTTATTGATCTCTCATCTAAAGCACTTCTGTAAATCCAGTCTGTTTCTCCCAGCCTCGCTGCCATTAATTCCATTAGATATGGGTCCCTTATCACCAGATACTCGAAAGATGGCAGGATCAGCCGTGGGTGGACGAGTCCAGGTCACCATAGAGACTTCATCTTCTAATTTGCAGGCTAACACAAGCTATTATAATTTCCTGTATTGTTTAGGAACTTGAACTTTACACATTACTTACAACTTTGCCGTTAACATGTTAAAAAAAAAACATTTTTCAAAGACAAATGGTCCACTTTTGGAAATCTGGTGTAATTTCACGTCCACGCATGAAGTCTGAATAACTAAACCGACACCATGGGCATCTGTTAAGGAATCCGATAACTGGACCTGGCATTTTTTATTAGGCCTCTCACCCTTTAACAACGGGTTAAGTGAAAAATTGACATTTATAGCGCAGCCTGCCAAGTAACACTGGGTACAGAGCACACTGAGAAACTGACCGTGAAGTAATAACGAGAGAGTGGGCAAGAGCAGAGATTTTCTATTAACACAAGGGGAGAGGAGTTGAAGGGGTTGTGGGCTATGAAAGGACCGGTTTCTTGAACAAAACTGCCCCGCTTTAACAGCCAAACCCCCCCCACCTTCTGCAAAGTTATCAGGCTACAGCCATGGGAGAGCTTGAGCACCAGCTAGTGGTAGTGGAGTTTCACTGCCAAGACAGCCCACACCAAACACATTAATCATGACCAGGGGAGTGTAAAATTCAATCGGCTCCTTCCATCCATTTCATGTGAAGCAGACTGAAGGCCGGCCTTGTAGTGCCTGAGAAAGGAAGGATGGGGGAAAAAACGGGGGGAAAAAGAAAGAGGAGCTCCCTACACTTCATCAGAACCCCTACTTCATAACAAATGGAGTGTCTCTCTGGCGGAGGAGTGCCATCAGAAACACGCGTTCTCTCTATCCATTTAATTCCGGCAGTGGAGGAAGGGTCAGGGAGGGAGCAGTGGGTGCGCGTTCTGCTCTCCGCTCGCCGCTTCCCCAGTCACACAGTAAACTACCTTTTAGGAATTGTTTCTCAATAAGAAATGATCAGTCCATTTATCTGCACCAGGCGGGCCTGTCTCCTCACCCAGACCTCCAATATTTTTCGTTTGACCTGATCAGGGCTATAAACTAGAGCGAGACACTTTCAATTTGTCACCCGAGGAGGCCTCTGCGAGTCCCATGCTACTGATTGCATCCTCCCTCCCAAATGTAAAAATTCCTCCCATGCTTGAAATCTCAGATTTTCTTTTTCATGCATACAGCTAGGTGGAAATAAAGCCTCTCATTCCAGCTACCCACATCCACACAGCATATCCAGAATATGATGTTATCTAAATAGGATTTAATTAATTCATTATGATTTTGCAGATAAGAGCAAAAATAATTACACTAATGCCACAATATTAAATAACACTGAGTAACCATTTTAGCTTATTTTTTCATTTATTAATAGATCATTCTAAATAAAAATGTAAGTCAATATACTATTAAATACACTTTGCCAGGAAATATGTACTTAATTGTCATTAAGTCCAAGCAGTGACTCTTAATGTGATGGCAATGACAGTGCTAAGCATTAACCTCGAATCTCATGTGCATATACTTATATCATGATTACACTAATGAATAAAATACTTCATTACAGTTTACGTATTGTGATATGGTCAATTTTCTGGAAAATGAGAGAAAAGTTTATGCATAAATTGTGAGTGGAGGTCTGTTTTAGCTAATCCAGAAAATGTAATATCTTACAAATCAACACACTTTCATCACACAGATGCAAAAATCACTTAAAAATCATTGCCATAAAGCAGTCCTGCTCATTTGCTCACTGGTTTGCATCATTGCCCATGACGACCGAATACACCAGAGATGTAAAGGGATAGCAAATTTATATGGTCTCAGGGTATACATCATCAACTCTACACCAACATTACCTGGGATGAAGGAAAGACAAATACTGTGGACCTCTTCAACAAACAAGACCATCTAAAATACTGGGCGAAGGCACTTATTACTGGTTGCTCATTGAGGGGAGAAATATTAACCACATTGTTTTCTTTCAAAACATGTACAAACTTTGAACAGGGGGTAATTACAATTCACACATGACTTGCTTTCCCATCAAACCCTTTAAAAACAGTTAAACATTCTTTGAATTGGATAGAACATGTCAATGATTTTTGACAGTGGTGAAATATGGCGAGGGACACTCGACCACGTACACACAACTTGTTCAAACTGCTGCCTCGTCATAGTCACATGCACGTGATTAATCACTGATACCGCTGGCTGTCACCTTGCATGTGTGTGGTTACACAACACTAATGGGCAACTGAGCGGAACTGAAAAACACATGTAGAAATGGACCCTTTTCCTTACTTGTTGTTGCCCTCTTTAAAGACGTCAGGTACGGAAACGCCTCCTTCATGTCAGATGACACAGAGACAGATGCAGCATTGTTTCTTCTGAGGATCCTGTAAAAACTGGACATACAAAACACATAAGCCAAATCCCATATTGAGACACTACAAAGAAGCAAACTGTGTTTTATAACAGATCAAATGCTTTGTTTAATAAAAAGTGTATTGGTTTCTACTGGGAGATTCAACAGTTCTTGTAACTCAGATTGGGTTGTACTTCCCTGAATAACAGACAAGGTCTAACAAAAGGATTTGATGCTTTTGGTTTCTTACAGCATACCGGTCATGTCTTAATTGTTATAAGGCTAAATGTTAGTATTTGTAGTGACAAAGATGCTGTGCAATTGTACACCATATCTCAATCAAAAAAAAGTGATATTAAGAGTAGTTGTCATAACACAAATGTCTACATACACACAGGTACACGCAATTGGATGTCACAAATAGCGAGGCTCAGCTTCACAAATAACACAAAATAAAACAAATGATAGAGTCAGTGTGTTAAAAGGTAATGTACAAAGCAACATTCTGATTTTATTAGCTGCCCTCCTCCTGTTTATCCAGTTGATGTGTGTCTTTGAACCAGAAAACGGTGTTATCTCACTGATGAACACTGTCTGAACTGCCTCTATCTCCCTTTCTCTTCTGAGAAACTCTGGTGAACATTTCCATCCTTCCATCCAAGTTTTGCTGAAGTTTCTGTTTCTCAGCTGCTTTTGAAAGGGTACTACTGTCCTGACTTTTTGTATTCCACAAACACCCAAACAATTTCAGACAGAATAAATCAATTGTTAAGTATATTATAATATTAATTTGTAATTTTTTGTATGTAGTTAATGCCTAATTACTGCACGTAATTGGGAAGTTATTAATAACTATTACTGATTAACTGCCACTAGAGGCATTCATTATTAATAATCATTATTTCATTTGACCAGATTGCCATACTCTCCACTTGATAGTGTAGGGTAAGAGATGTTGTGTGGTAGTCATGCTGAAGTTTAGGCAGATTTTAACTAAAATAACCACTGTTTTTTTAGTAATATACTGGTGACCCAGGTCTCTAGATGTACCCATATCATTTACACCTAACTGCCATACTGCATGTAGTGCCTGTTATTAAGACAACTTAATTTCCACTGAGTGGTTATGTTTTCGTCTTTTTGAAGGTCTGAGATAACTGGCCCAAAGATTAAAACACAAGTCCACATTCGCCTCTTGTAATCCATAGTGGATTACAAGAGGTGAGGGCATTCACTGCACTGTGATATGCACTACTTTTCTTGCCCTAAACGGTCTCATTGTCTCTTCTTTCCCTGGAGATCACTGCTTCTATCTTCTACCAACAATGCACAGGGAATCGGTCACGCTCTTAACATATAAAAAAATATAATTGAGATTTCTACTTACAGACTGTAGGCATGCATGCACTTTGCGAGGAAACACATCTGAAGAATACACGCTGCAAAATTACAAACTGATTCAATTACTTTCCAGTGTTTACAATTATCTGCATGTGCCACTGGCCAGAAAAATTGCGACAAACCTGTTTTTCCCCCTTTCTATCTGTGGGAGCAGTTACCATACCCTAATATTTAAGTCTGTTTATGTTAAATGTGTAGCTCAGTGAGGTAAGAAAGATGCGTGCTACTGAAACCAAAGAAATGTAGGTAGAATTTGCCTAGAGATGAGTACCTGTGCACTCGGAGAGCAGGGAAACATCTTCTGAAATGCCCACTTACATCATCAGCATGCACATATATGAGGGCTCCCATACATACATGTTGCCTTTAGGATAAAATCCAGGTAGTGAAAGTCCCTCTAGTGCCCTCCACTGGCTGACTGCTATCCAATACATTTTGTTAAAAAAAAATGCTACTGCATATAAGCATTTACCCTTGCCTTCATTTTCTCCACCAGTTCTACTATGCAAACTCTAACCCTTTCACTCTTTACACCATCTGCAATTGTGGGTACTTGTAAACGTTTTTGTTCCTTTTATGTCTGAAGAACAGTAGTCTTTCTGTTTTAAGCCACAGAGCAAACCACTTGACATTTTTACTTCCCCTGAAAGCTGACCCAGTGCTACAGTCAAATGTTGAGGCGGTAAAGCTGCCAACAGTAAAATGTCTTCATACTTCAGTTTGTTCTGGAGAGTAACTGTTTTGTTTGATTTCTTACATAAAGCATTTAAAACATTGGACAAGATAATCTGGCAGTTAATATTACATGAAACAGCAAGAGTGGTATGTCTTGTTTTATCAAATTTAACATTAGCTAGGTAAAATGCAAACAAATCGCAACATTACCAATTTGGCTAACCATACAATTATGGCCAGGTATCAAACTCAGTAGCACTGTAGCAGTGAGTGGATGTGATAAGCTAGCTAGTTAGTTGATGCTAAGGTGCACTTCAAGAAAAAATATCTGTCAGTTAAATAGTTACAAAGTATACACACCTTATATACTTCCCATAGCACTTTTGTATTAGGGTTACCATTGGAGAAGCACACACTTTAAGCCATTGGTAGCTATTAAGTTTAAAATATAAACCCATATGCAGGTGGAGAAGTCACGTGACACACTCCGATGAACCGCAGGTAAATTTGGCGCGTTTTTTTCTTCCTCAGTTCAGTGAACAATGTTCTCAGTGCTTCCACTGGTGGCTGAAAACTGTATTGCAACCCAATTAGGTCTGGTAAAAATGCATGAGTCTTTCACGCCTTTTAATTGTGCTTTAGTGGTGCATACAAATTGTGAAAGAAAAAAAAGGCCACACAGTCTTTCTATGACAGAATTACCCAGATTTGCTCTGTGGCAATGGAGTAGAGTTTAGTAGGGACATGTCCCTACCAATGTGGACTACTGAATTCAAAACAATGAAATATAACCACTGTTGTCTGTCAATGTATTTGGTTCAAAACCTTTTAACAACTCCTGTTCTCTACAACGAATTCAAGTCCTCAAGGATAATGTCTTCCTCCCTTATCTGCCTCACAGTGGTTTGGTCCACTGCTTACCTTTTTCAGACCCTCAGTGACTTTATTTCTAAAAAAAATCTCCAGCTGGGAGATTTTTATTGTCTCCACCAACATTGACATGAAATTTCTGCCCTTGCTCTGCTATCATTTTAAAACTAGATTTTTACTCAGGGACCTAAGGATTGGGGTTCAAATTAGGTGATAAAGCAGGGCCCACTTTAAGGCCCTTTTCATGTCAGTAACCACACAGCAACCCTGGAGCTCTTGACCTGCACCTCGCATCTGACAGGAACACATCATGAACACACAAAAAATGTGGTTAATCTCATAGTCCACATTCTCACTTTTGAGCAAAATCCTGTATACCCCTACTGTATTTAAACAGTTAAGTCCATAAGCTCACCAAATGCATTTCTAAATAGATTAACGGCTCATAAATCTAAGTCATGTTTTCTGCTCATGTGTCAACAGCAAACAAACAACTATTTTGAAGTTACACACCACACCATAAGGAGAACTAATGTATACATGTATACTCATAAATTCCTTCTCACTTAGTGTTGATTCTCTGAATCGTTCCAAGGCAGGCATTGTTTGTGGTACAACAGTGACACCTCCTGACATAGTTGTACATTGCATACAAATTACATTAACAGTAGTTTGGTGAAACGATCAATCAAAAGCACTGTGCATGACAATAAGGCTTTATTTAAGGATGTGAGGACGAAATGGCAGGTGACAGTTTTATACATATTACTTCTTGGCTGCATACATACTCAAGAGTATCAGCACAAATGAGGATAAACAAGTCATCTCGCAAATGTATTAATTTGCAATAAGTCTACGAGGTGATCTTAAGTGTATAGGTCTACATCAGAGTACCATTTAACATGCAACGGTACTTCATTTGTATATCCATCTAATTTGAGTTGGTTTACCCATCTACAGTATGGTGTGTTGTTCTGTGGTTTGATTAGTTTTACTGAATCTACAGTAGTCACCTCAAGAACAAGATCTACGGAAAAGCATGCAAGTAAAAGTTAAATTTGGTGACAGTGACCTTACTTGTTTGAAAGCAATTTCCAGCAAGTTAAAATGACAATCCTTTAATATACTGCTTACTGATGCTTTCAGGGTCACATACCTCTGAAGAAAAACAAAGCCATAAAGTACAAATAAAAACAAAAGCAGAAATGTAGGAGACATGCAGTTAACATGGAATGGAAATCCCAACTAACTGGCCATTTTACTGAACACCTAGTAGAGGATGCTGACGGTAACAGGAAGTAAATATAGTACAATAAGGCCTTGCTCAAAATTGAGACAAACCATTAGAGGAAAGGCAATATTGATAGCCAAAGAGATGGCTGAAATCGGATAAATGCTACTGTTTCTTTGAGGCTTTGGATGCATGTCTGAATGCACGGTATTTCATCACAGGAACAAATAGCACTTTTTAGTTTTGATTTCACAGCTTTTCATTTACAATGCTTGGGTGCTTTTACACATTCCATCTGAAAATGAAACGTGAAATAGGCGGATAAAGGAAACTGGCACAAAGTGGTGACAAGGCCACTGTGAGCTGGACTGTACTTAAGTGGCAATACAGAGTGGAAAACAAGGATCAAAAAGTAAAGCAGTCTTTTCACAGTATCATTATTAGATGTAGGAGGATGATTTAAAGAGATACAAACCATGCATTTCCTTCTGCAACTAATTACTAAAAATATATACCACTATCGGTACAGAAAGTTTAAGAAATCAAAAATAAATTGGAGATAAAGTGAACCAATTAAAAACAAAGGCACCCAGGCTGTGGATGAAGCAAATTAGTGTAAAAGAAACAAGCCATTAAGTCTCTCAAAGGGAAACATCCTCACATTCCATTGTCTTCCATTATTTATTATGCAACAGGAAAATACAGCAATTAAAAAAATAATGAAGCTAAGAACCAGGTGTGGACGGGCTTATGGCACAGGAGCCGTTCCCTGGACTTGAGCCTGCTCTGACTATGTACAAGTATGAATGAACTACATGACCATACTTGGATGGAATGGACACTAGACAGGCACAGCCTGATCTCATCTCACATTCGTCACCATTTACTCACAGATCGAAATATAAACTACATCACTGCCCAAAAAGCAAGGCAGACGCTTTCAAATGAAGCAAGTCACATGTGTTAACACTAAAAGTGTATCTGCTTAATCCCATTCTAGCATGGCCACATAGTGTAGTGGGGTTGTGCAGGTGGACATGGACAACAAATTTATATTACATTTTTATATACAATGACATGGAGAGGGGCACAGTGGAAATTTGAGAGGGGTCTTCCTTTCTTAACGTGGTCAAAGGATGGCAAGATTTAGAGGACCCGGGACCTCTTGCTGGCCAGTGAACCATGCTAAAATAGAAAAAGGGAAAGGGCACAGTTAACGTTGTATCAAACATAACAATCTAACTGGGGCTCCAGCCAAACAATAACAAGCTGGAGTTTCTTTCTTTGACCTACCTTGGCCTGCTTGTAAAAGTGAGGGGCCAACTCAACCAACCAGGACGACTCAACAGCAGTCACATCACGCATGTAGTACTTTGATGTCTGCACCACTTCATTGAAAACCACCCTGGAAAGAAGAAAAATGCAAGATATTTTAAGTGTAGTTTTTTGGAAATGCCTTCAAGTAGCATAGAATAAAATATACTATAAATGTATGTAAATTCTCTGCATACCATATATGTACAAGAATAAGGGAGGAAAAGAAAGCCATGTTTATTGTACAAGACACCAAATTAGGAACAGTGCCGTACTGACCATTTTGGAGGCTTCTCTCCAAACAGCACAGAGTTGGGGTGGATATGAAGCTCGCGATCGTCTCGTAAAGTCCTGGCAGAGAAAATTAATGAGAGCGCATGTTCATGGGATTTAAAAGTGTGCAAAAACTGAAATAATTCCTTTGCTGGGCACCTAATAAAAGTATGACAAACAAAGACCACTCTCACCGGTAGGAGCCAGAATGGTGAATGCGGGCTGCGTTAGCGAAAAACCCAAACACAATGCACTTCAAGATCACATCAGGGTCACCTGTGCAAAAGAAGCAATGAACATGTGAAACTACCATTTTACTTTAGTCATGTATAAGATAGTGATGCAAAAGGTGTTGAGGGCAATCGAGACACGGTTATTAAACACTTGTTTTCATATTAAGATCACGTTTCATCAGAGAAAGGCATTTCATCTTACATTTATAAGATGAAAAACAACTAAAAACTCAGCTGATACGACCCCACATTTTACAGACAATAAACATGATGCATACATACCTTCGCTGGAAGTCCGTGGCACCTTAAACTTGTTCATGAGGCGGCGGAGCTGCTCTCGTACAGTCACGGCCCGCAGCAGTCCCTTGTAATTGAGGAAGTGTTCCTGACACCACTGGGAGCTCTTCTGGTGCTGCAGGACAGAGGAAAAGGTTTCACAGTCTTGATCAGAGTCAACTTTTTGCCTGACTTTTGCTGACTTCACAAGCCGCAAGTGTTCACTGTCACCTACTGAGCTTCATACATATAAAAGCACACACTGTACCTTAATGAACGCTTCATACACATTCAGCATGGTGAGGTGGTCTCCCTCAGCAACTGCAAATTTCCTGTGCTCTCGGGCCTGCAGGGTGAGATGAAAAAATGGCATAATTGCTATGCTGACAAAGCGTTTCTGACAAATACACAACACGCTCCCTTTTGAAAGCCTGTTTTCACTTACGGCAGCTTTCTTCTGATTGGGTGGCACAACAAATATATTCTGAATCTGCATCATCGCTGCTATGGTAACAATCTCTTTGGAGCAGCCAAAGTTTCCTGACTCTAGGAGCATCTTGGCAAACATGGGGCTGAGAGGAAACTCTGCCATCCGCACGCCCATGGGATCAGTCAAACGGCCGTAATGGTCCAGACCTGCCAAAAGACACGCAACTGGTTAAGATTCTGCATCATGCGCAAGGACACCTTAAGCTTGTAGATGCTTGCCGACACTGAATTTTGAACACTAGTCTCAAGTTGAAGGACGGTTTCCCATTTTACTTTACCACCCTTCTGACAGCCTTGTTTCTCACCTCCCAGAGCGTAGAGCAGCTCTAGAGCCTGAACCATAGTCTGAGCTGGAGGAGGCTGTGAAATGAAATTTGAAAAATGCATCTTAAGTTCAGCAATTATATTTTATTACTCTGAAAGACAGAATTAAGTGAGAATTGTGTGTATTCGGGAAGTCTTGTCATCAAATGTTTTAAAGTAGTGACTCTGTTGATCTATTAGTTTCTATGCATTTCTTCCCCAGAGGCCATTCTCGCTAATTAAAATGTGAAGTACAATTCCTTTCACAGTGGGGGAACTCATCACAGCCACCCGGTGGATGCAAAGTGAACAACTCACAGAAAGAAAGCTGAACCGCAGCACGTTGTCAATGCCTAATGCTTTGAGCTGCAGGATGACAGGGGCCAAATTGGTGCGCTGCATCTCTGGCACAGTAGAGGCAGGCAGTTTCTCAAAGTCCTCCTCTGGTGAAATGAACAGAGGCAATAAGAAACACAGGAGGAGGAAGATAAAGTGTGACAGAAAAAAAACAGGCACAATTCCTCCCACAGACGGCATTCTACAACACTTCTTCTCACACGCTCACACATACCTGTGTATAGTCTGAAGCATTTCCCGGGCCGGTTTCGTCCGGCTCTCCCAGCTCTCTGGCTGGCTGAAGCCTTGGAAATGGGAGTGACCACCAGCGATTCAATGGCGGTGCGAGGATTATAGGCTCGCAGCTTCACAAAAGCACAATCGATGACAAACACAACTCCATTTATAGTGATGGAGGTCTCAGCTATGTTAGTGGCCACCACAACCTGGACGAAACATAAGACAGGAATAAGTCATGCGTTTCGTATATTACACTAGTGCTGATCACTCTCAAAATGTACTATAATGGATGGCTTCACTTCCTTGATTCCAACATAATATAGCTGATTTACCTGCAATAGAGGCCATTTATAGATGTCATAATGTTTGTGTGTTATTTTATATATAGCTTAAAATACTAGTAAAATATAAGGCCTTGATGAGAGATGCAAAATAATAGACAGTGATAAATGGATTTCCATGGCATCAAATTTTCTAGTTCCAAGAGTAGAAATTAATCCACTGGAGTCAATGTTAAGAGTTTTAATCTTTTAGTATGTTTTGCTGAAGTGGTTCCAGACCTTGGAATCGCCGCCCGCATCTCCAATTTGTTCAGCCATTCAAATGGAATGATACGCGTGAAATCAAACAGCAATTCAATCGGATTATCAGCATACTATTTGGTATTGCTTGGATATTGGAATATATAATAGTGGAAATGTAAACAGACTATGAAATTACAGTACATTGGATTAACGCACAAAAATGTACCTTGCGAACAGAGGGGGGCAGCCTCTCAAAGACTTTCATCTGCTCAGCGTAAGGTAGACCGGAATACATGGGCAAAATTCTCAGGTGTTTCTTCATGCCATATCGTGAAAGAGACCTGGCCTGGTCCTGCAGAAGGGACACCACTTTCTCCACCTCATCCTGAGGGGGGAAATATGAGAGCCGATGACAAGAAGATGATTAAAACAAAAATGACAACAAACAGCATTATCATATCAAATAAACGTTGAGTAGTATTTGATACGGTCACAAACCTGCCCAGTAAGAAAAGCCAGGACATCTCCGTCGTCCTCTGTCTCATGGATCTTCAGCACTGTCTCCACTGTGGCCTTCACATAGTCTGGGACAGGACTGAGGACAAACAGAAGACACTTAAGAATTAAAAACAAATGCGTACATTATGCACCATTTCCTCAAACTGGATTACATTTGTCGACTACCTGACAGTGTAGAAGACGTCCACTGGAAAGGTGCGTCCCTCCACTGTCAGAATGCCACACGTGTCCTTGTTAGGATCCCCGGACTCGTTCAGGTTGAAGAAGTCGTGGAATTTCTTCAGATGACGGTAATATTACAGTTAGAGAAGGGAACTTTAATGAGGCATTACAGGTAGTACACTGTATAAAAAAACGGTTACACAACTTGCAGAAGAGTGATTTGAGAATTAATACAAAGTAACATTTGCAAGTTAAAATAGCAGGGCTTATATTTACAATGGCAGCTAAAATTTCAGATATTTTGATAAGCAAAGAAATACTCTTGCTGCCCTCAATCTGCCATTTTAATAAAGATGCAACTTACTACTGCAGTATAACTAAATCATTTGCATGTGTAGATAAAAGCCTTTAAGCAGAAAGTACAGTAGATGTCTGATTTGGCATTTCAGCTGACTTGTTTAATGCTGAGCACAGTCGTGGCCCGATTGTGTCTCTTTTATCAGTGCATCGCCGATGTCAGTACAATGTGATCTGACCTGACATCAACTTTTTCCACTGTCTGTCTTTGTTTCTCCCTCCCCACTAATGAAGCAATAATCTGCTCATCTTAATGATGCAGTCACCTTGGCATCCAGTGTGGCAGAGGCCACAATCAGCCGCAGGTCTCGCCGCTTTTTCTGAATCTAGCGAAGGATCAGAGGACACAAAAGAATGGGAACAGAGGGGCAGAGTAGGGGGGTTAAAAATGGAAAAGACGTCACGGCTGGTAAAGTACGAAATACGAAAGTTGATTTTGTTCCACTGACAGAATCAGCTAGAATTACCTTCTTTAGTAGACCAATGGCTATGTCTGTATACAGGGTTCTCTCATGTGCTTCATCTAGCATCAACACACTGAGGATAACAGCACAATAGAAAACACTAGAGTGAATCAAACCCAGGTCACAGCAGGAAAAGCACAGGTGTAGGTGACAAAACTAATAACGGCTGAATTCCATTTAGCTGCTTCAGTTTCGGGGTCCTAGTATTGTTCATGCTGGCTCTTCTGTCACACTGCCATGGCCTACTAGGACACGTCAATGGAACAGAGCCTTTGTTATTGTTATTAGCAGCACCTGTGCTTTTTTCTCCCAAGTCAGAATATCTGCTGTGAAAACAGCCTACATCATGCCTTAATTACGATCTTGTACCTGTATTTTTTCAAAAGAGGATCAGCCATCATCTCCCGCACCAGCATGCCATCTGTAAGGAACTGAAGCGCACAGGCACAGTTAAGTACGCAAGGGAAGTGCTGCTTATAATGAAGACTTCACACACATGGTGGGGCGGGGGGAATACCTTGATCCTGGTGGCGTGGGGATCAGAGCAGTCATCAAACCGGATGGTGTAGCCCACCTCATGTCCCAGCAGGGCCCCCCGCTCCTCTGCTACACGGTTAGCTACCTAACAGCAGGAAATATAGGAAAATTTAGAATTTGAAGCAGGCGTGTGTCCTTTAGTGTCAACTAAATATCTAGGAGTAAAATGACATTGGCAAACGGTGACAGTGCAGAGCGGCAGCAGTACATCAGCAGAGGTCTTACAGAGATAGCGGCCACACGTCGAGGCTGTGTCACTCCAATCACCTTCCCCTCCGCCGCCCAGCCAGCCTCCAGCAGGTACTGAAAGGAGTCGGATGAAAAGAGAAGGCAGATCAAAAAAAGGGAGGGGAGTACAAAGCCTGAGATAGATACACTGATGTTGCAGAACAGCAGACTCTGCATAAATTAAAAACCCTAGCTGATGTGGTCCAAACCCAGCTTTTCGTCCTTAATTTTTTATTTTTTTTTTTAAAAAGAGGCCACTAAGCATCAAGACAAGGTCATGTGAAACCACTATGGGAGTTACACCACATGAAGGGTACCAGTCCTCACTGCGGCAATGGTGTTCCTTTAACTGTTATGTCTTGTGCATGTGTGACTTTTAAAGTATATTTTTCCCTTTTTCAGAGAAGCCAAACAATAAATGATATACAGAAGTTCTCACTGTTTTAAAACAGTTTTTTTAGTAGTGCCAAAATGTTGCGTGGCCTAAATTATACTAACCTGTGGTATCTGTGTTGTCTTCCCACATCCTGTCTCACCAACTATGATGACAGTCTGGTAGCTCTCCACCAAGTATAAGATGTTGTTTCTGTGCTGGATGGGAAACAATTAACAGAAAAAGTTAATGAACAATTAAACATGACTGCCAGACCCACGTTCTACCCACTCACCATACCCTAACATTCATGCATGTTTAGAGGCGTTGGGAAACCTTGAAAACGGGGAGCTTCTGCCGCTGCTTCTCTATGGAGAGGGCGGTGTGCGGGTTGAAGATGATGGGGGAGCCGGTGGTCTCTGTGTTGAGCTCGCGCTCCTCCGAGATCCCCGGTGCCTCAGACCCTGGGGCAGAGCAGATGGCGAAGGTGAAGATAAGATGTTTTATTTAAACCTAAGCAGGCTGAGGATTTAAAGGGATGACAGCCAGGGTTTAGTGCAGTGCAGTGCAGTGCCGTGACGTGAAGGACCTATAGGGGATGAAAGCCCTCCACGAGTGCCATTTTGATCGCGTGTATTCATGCAGCGTGTCGTACTTTCTGCCTCAAAGCCTGTATGTTTTTATTTTGGCAGATTACACTTTGATTCCGCAGAGCTAACGTTACCCGAGCTGAACTGAACTGGCTGCAGAGATCACGCAGCGGCCGTGAACCCGGCTGCAGACAAACAGAGACCGAGTGAACTATATTAGCATCTGTACGTTAATAAAAATAAACCCGAAAAAAGCACAGCAAGTGTCTAATTTATGCATTTTTTTCGTACTTACCCGGCTTCCAAAATTTCATCGTGGAAAGGGGAGCCGCCATCTTAGCCACTACGTCACATTTTTTTTTTTCTTCTTTTTTGTAGGTGACGTCACCACCCGGACTTTCTTCCCAGATTTTATGAATGATGTCAATGCGTTTGAAAACAGCTGCAACTGCAAGTTCAAGTGGGGTGAAATTCATTCTTTTCCAGCAGGTGTCAACAAATTCCAAATAGAAAAATACATACACACACATCTCTAGCAGCAAAACACGAGTCAAAAATAAATTACAGACAAAGATAAAAGCAGTATGAGGGAAAAGAAGACAAAGGGATGTTAAGTCATGAAATGAAATCAATGTTCTCATATCTCATAACCAGTGCTGGAGAGTAACTTTGTACTTACTCAAGTACTGTACTTAAGTATCATTTTGATGTACATGAAGCCTGCTTCACTTCCATTTAGTACTAGTTTATTCTTATTTCATTTTTGAGAGAAATATTGTACTTTTTATTCCACTACATATATCTGACAGCTATTGTCACTTTGAAGATTAGGGTTTTACATACAAATAGTATAGTCAGCTCACAAAATATGATGCAACAAACAGAAAAATAAGTTGTTATAATTAGCTTAACAAGCTACATTAAAATGTTGCTTACACAGTAATTATCAGTTATAATGATCCAATAATAAACTTCTTGAGGCACAGGCACATTCTACCATCCAAAAGTACTTTTACTTTTAATACTTTAAGTACATCTTGCTGCTCATTATGTTGTACTTCAAATGCAATACTTTTAACTTGTAAGGGATTCTTTTTAATTGTGTGGTATTACTACTTCTACTCAAGTAAAATATCTCAACACTTCTTCCGCCACTGCTCATAACTTTAATATTGTATCTGATTTACAGGTATTTTGATTCTGTCATTTGATGTCTATTGTCTGTTTTTGTTTTGCTGGAAGAAATGGGTTTCCATTACATGGAGACAGCAAAAAGCAAACTAGGGTATACATTGCAGTACAATGCATTTCAATAAATGGGAACTATGCTTCTTAGCAGCACCAGCACACAGTCATATGCAAAAGCACATGCTCATTTAACAAACACTGAATGAATCATATGACAGCACAATAGAATTTCTTCTACATTTCAATAAAAAAAAAAACAATCTCTTTGAAAATGGAGGCCAAATAAAGCCCATGTTTAATGATTCCCAAAAGATTTGATCAGAAAATACAATCCTTTCAAACACCAGCTGCGTATCTAATAAAACAGTGTCATTACAAGAACTGTTGTTAAAAGTTTGTCACTATAAAATACTGAGAAATGTTACATCAAACAAGATATAACATAAAGTACAAATAAATCAGTGTAATACAAGGTGGATTTGACAAAAAGGGACATTGTACAGAATTTTACAGACACTTTTAAATTAATTTCAAAACAACAGGTAAGACTTTGATCTGGAAGCTACGTGCTAGAAAAAAAATTAATTTAAATTATATCTACACTTCTAATTCCATTAATAAATGGCTTCTAGATATACGAACAGTAAGTCATGGCAGTGCACAGACCACTTTTTAGCTTCAATCTGAACATTTGCATCTGAAAATGGCATGCATCGTCTCCTCCCTCTTTGCTTTGAGGAAATTGTTTGACTGGACAGATGACTTAGATGGTTATTAGCTCCGGACTGAAGTGACAGCGCATTGATACTACTGGCAGATACTAGCATCGGGATTGAAGATCAGCTGATACGTGCATCTTACCACCGGCATTTGTTTTTGACATTTAAAAATCAGTACAGCTGTGGTTAGCTACAGTTTGTCACATTTGTTGGACACCAGACCCTTTAGAAGAAATAACTGACAGATTTCATTAAGAAAGGTGTTTATATCCAGGGACAAAAAACACAAAAAAAAAACAAAAAAAAAAAAAAACATGCAGCTCTGATTCGCCTATCAATATTTCCTGAAAACAGATCGTCCTCCAGCCTTAAAACCATACTGACACATAGCGTAGCTACCTATCATGTGCATTACTGCCATGGCACCTTTCAAGTAATTATTTTGTCAGGCCCAGATTGTTTTCTCAAAAAAGCAAACATAATTTTGGAGTGAACTTTCAGACAGGTGATTTAACAGCGAGGCCTCTCAATTAATCCTTTAGTGTTCATTTTATAATCTAATATGGTGTGTTTTGTCTCTCAATTAAAAAAGTAACACTTCACACTAATGATTTTATTGGACCCTAATGACTATATAATTAGACTGCTTTTATTGCCCATTTCCTGTCACTTAAATGTCCAGCTCATGAGCAGTAAAGTGGGATGAATTCATACTGGCTGTTGTCACATCACTCTTCTAAAGCAGAAGAAAGGCCTGTAGTAAACCAATGAAGAATCCTTACTCTGATTTACATCTAGGTACTGTTCCATGATAAATAAAACTGTAACCAATCTCAGCTTAACTACTTGCTTTCCAGATTCATTAAGTGTTTTGTCAGATGAATTAAGTGACTAAGGAAATATAACAAATGGGGAGTGTAATGGAGGGGTGCCTTAAAAATGACCCCCCCCCCCAAATTAGAGAGATGTACAGTATGTGAACATGTTCATCATGGTGGTCTCGCAGGATCTTGTTAATCAAACTAGGATTCCCATGATGCCCTGCGGACTGAAAAGTCATACTGTATGTAGGTGCGTTGACATCCTTCAAGCCATGGAGTTCCTTTGTCTTGACAATTTACTTCAACAGAAATGTTTGTATTTAGTGTCCTATGGGTTCCTCTCAGTCATAATGTAGGGCTGTGTAAAAGATTATCCACACCACCTGGTAAAAGAGAGAAAAAAAAAAATAAATAGAACACACGACCCATTAGGCACTAATGATAAAATCATATGCTTCACAGACAGCAGTCATTTCATAGCACAGTGAACTCATTACAAACAGACTAATGACAGGCGTAATTAACACAAAACACTTACTCCAAACTCTGCCATCTGATCTTTAAATTTAAGACAGCGCTTACTATACATTGTACAATAACAACTGTACCACATCAACTTTCTGGAAGGTCAGGTGGTGCAATGAACACCTGGTCAACTGTAGTGCTACGATTTAAACAGAAAATAAAAGACATTTCATCAAATTACTTCACTCAGCTGCGTCACTCTTGTGTTTTGAAAATGTAGGAAAACGATTAACAAGCTTAAAAAAGAAACTTCCCTGGCCACCAGTTGTGGTCGGGGAAAAGACAACATAGATACCACTTTTTCAAAGTGAGTTAGAGCTATCCATGTTTTCTTTTGGCAGTAGCATTACGCCAGCTTGCCAGTGTATTCTGACACCATTTCAAGTCGTATCCCAATTAGCTGCAGAGGCTCTAAATAGACCACAAGCGGACTTGTCTCCACAACCAAAGATTTCACCACATTCAGTCTGGTACAGCCCAAAATCGCACAGTGTAAAAGGGTCATTAGAGGTGTGATTTCATTCTCAGTTGGTGTTCACACATGTGAAGTATTGCTCTGTGTGTGAACTGTGTCTGTTACTGATGCAGTGAACCACAAAGTCTTAAGAATCTCTAAATAAACTTTTCATTTAAATGTTGGACTAGTTTTAAATTTTGAAATATGAGACATTAAAATTCCCTAAAATGTCCATTCGTGAATTTACTATTACTAATTTAAAGATAAAGATCCCCCTGTTTCAAAAATACAACATTCATATACAACAAGACAACACACTGGACATGAAAAAGTGTTTAGCAATCTCACATAGACTTTACACTAAGTCATGTTTCAATTAAAGCACTGAAACAAGCATAAGATGTCACTGTAAAATTTGTAAATCATTTCCACCCAAAACAGTGGTGCTACTCAACTGAATCTGACATCCAGTGTGTATTAACTATCATTTAGGATACTCGTCTTTGTACCGTCTGTGTCAACACAGACACAAGTGGGACATATTTTTATCTAAAGACAGCCTAAACGAATTTTGCACATTTTGCAAAAAGCGTGTATGTTTCCAGAAATATTAGCATCCCCACCAGAAACAGAGCAAAAGATGTCATGAAGCCTTCTTTGGTGAGTTCCCATGTGCCACCATACTCTTCCTCATCAATCTGCTGAAAGCTGCTGAAGTATACATACAGGACACCGGCGTTGATGATGCAGAATCTAACAAGGAAAACACACAATGAGGTTAACGTTTCAGGGTTTTCTTTGGTGCACTGAATTACGAAGAGACCTCTGGGCTCTGTTAAAGATGTAAGGTTGGGGCAGGCTGTACAGATTACTTACATAGCTATTCCCAGGAATCCTTTCAACGGTGCAACACCCCATATCACACCAAGGATTATTGCAATTATTTGCCGTAGCCAGTAAATCACATCTAAAAACTCGTCCTGTGAAAGAAAATACAGAAACTCGATTGAAATTATGTAATGCCAATGCTGACTAGAAAATACCACACATGCACCCATTAGGTTTCTATACTGGATTAAAATACCCTTCATTTCATGTTCTTCTTCTGATGTTTCCTATGTTATCAAGCACCCCTACTATGGAACCAGGTCCCAGTTTGGGTTCATGAATCAGACAACCACCATTTTTAGGAGTAGATTTAAGACTTTTCTGTTAGATAAAGCTTTTAGTTAAGGAAGGATTATATTAAGTATTTTATGTATTTATTATGTATTATATCATGCTCCTTTATATATGTATTTTATTCCAGTGTATTTTGTAAAGCAGGACAATGTCATTTGGTGATTTTGCACTTTAAATAAACTTGATTGATTGACTGATTGATTAATTGATATGTAGGAAAATTATTTTAAGGAGTGCATATTATGGAAAACCATCTCCGAGCCTAGCCCTGATGCAGGTAATCAGGGCTAGTCCAACTAGTGCCTTCAACAGAAAACAAACACATGTTATGGACATAAGAGGAATGCATAATGTTTTGACTCAACAGCAGGAGTCTGGTTCTCCTTCGAAAAGCATCTCTCCTGGCGCGGACCTCTGTGCTGTGGCTTAGGGCTTCATTTAGGTAAACTCCGCTTAAAGGTTAAGTGTCGTTGAGATGACAGGTGGGGTTCAAGTTATGGCAGGGTGTAATACAAACTGATGGGGACACTTTAAGACAATAAGCTTGACAGAGTGACAATTAATAAGCCAATAAACAGTAAATTAACTGAAAATTATTTAATTTTTCAAAGCAAATTCTTTTTTTTTTTATATTCTCAGGTTCCAGTCTCTCAAACTAACATTTTAAAGATTACACAGTTAATCAATAAATTTAATAATAGAAGAGAATATTGTGGCAGATTAGAAAAAGGTATTTCATTTACCTAACCCCTAAATTCAATGTGTAAGGATTATAAAAATCCAACCCATTTACATGTCGTAGATCCAATATCTTGTTTTAAACTGTAAGTTAGTCCAACCCGCCGAGACAATTAACCGTAGAGGTATATAACATTTCAATATATTTCAAACCAGATTAATCTTTAGCATGGCAGCTAGCTCCAGATTAGCCGTCTTTATGAACACCTGTCAAGAAATTAAGTTAGGTGCACAGGTAACTTTGGAGCAACTAAAAGAGACTTCAAAAATGTACTGCCTGGGCTACATTTTAAAAGGGGGTGACAGACTGACCTTCTCTTCCCAAACAGCGTTACTGTTGAAGGCTTTGCTCCATGTGGACTGTTTTACACCCCCATTCAGCAGATGACTTTCTTCTTTCCGCTTTATACTGCTCGTCATTCTTTGCTGTTTCCTTCGGCTCCAGACGTTGAAAAGTTAAGTATCTAAAATCGGAAGACACCTCAAGCTAGAGTTCAGTCTCTAGCGTTGACTAGGGGAAGAAACTACTGGGGAATATTTGAAGGTATTAAGGGAATGTGCGCTCCGCTGATCTGACAGATTTCCAGTCGCTAGCCGAAGAAGGCTGTCTGAGCATGCGCAATGTTGTTTGACCCCAGCCACCAACAGCCAATAAGAGAGTGCGACGTTTCTGCGCTGCCACAGCCAGACAGCGCAGAGAAATCTACAACGATCCCCAGTGGTCAAAGTCTGTAATTTCAATCTCAACCATGGCCAAGTACAGTACTGCCACAGCAGGTTTACAACTCAGTATGTAATAACAAATGGTTTTCACATTACGACATATAGTATTCTATAATGAAAGAAAAACTAGCACAAAAATATTTGTTGTCTTACTATAAGCCAAATGAATAAATAAATATGTCTTGCCTTGTTATGGCAAGAAATAGTAGATCATGATAGTTATACATCTCCATCCAGGCACAAAGCATTTCCACAAATATTATATATAAGGTCTGGAAAGAAATTATAATTTTCTCAATTAATCTATTTTTCATTTTGGTCTCTAAAAAATCTAGTTTTTTTGTTTACATTTAGTTCAGAATCAGTAAGTGGTTATATTTGACTTATATTCTTAAAAAACAAGACTGAAAACAATTAATAGTTTCAGCTCTACATTATAAACATATCTCAAAAGGGTGACAATAAGCAATGGGTGTCCAGTTTAAAGTCTGTTGGATAATAAAAGTAATCACCAGTAATGGGTGAGAAAAGCAGTACGATTGATGTGACAAAACCCAGAAAGAAAAAGAAATAGAGGAAGACAAAAGTAAGGAAATTAATAAATATTAAATACATTTTGATTTTTAAAATAAGATGAAATATACCGAAGTTTACCAATATAATGCAATGGTAGAAATAAGAAAAGAGATCAAATACAAATCAAAAACAGCAGGTTTTGAAAGAGCTCCATATGGTTAAATGTGTTGCTCCATGGTTTTCCCTCAGGCTGTGACATTAGTTTGCCGCTTTCATGGCAGTGTCAGTTTTTGTGCACCCAGGAAGTACTGAATTTATTTTTTTATTTCAATTTTCTCTCTCATTCTATCTCAGCCCCTATATCAGTTATTATTCAACAAGTGGCTCATGTTGAATGGAAATTATATCTGGCATGGACTGCTGTCAAAACATTTATATATTGCAAACTTCCTTTTATGTGAAGCTGCTGCCTGTAAATAAATGTGTAAATGTCACTGAAATGTTGTTTGCTATGGTCAAGGATTTCATTAAATCCCATAAAACGTCATGTGAGCTGTGCATCTTTTGTGGCGTCAAAACATACACAGCTGTTCGGCAGATTTAAATGTAGTTCCCAACCTGAGGGTCGGGACCCCTCCAAGGTTTTGAAAGAGAGATAAATCTGAGAGATCTTGAGATTATTAATAGGACAGGAAAGAGGAAAACTGATATTTAGATTTTTCTCCTTCTGACTTTTCCCTAATCTTTGCTTAGCCTATTTAATGTGAAATACTGGAAAGTTTGACTTCTTCAGGCTGCTAAAGTTTATTCAAATAAAGCATTATTTAATTTTAAGGGGTCACCAGACAAGAAAAGATAGAACCACTTAGTTAGAGGCTACAAATATATGCACAAAGGTTTTATATTCTGACATCCAGTTTTCTTGAAATAGTAGCACGTTTAGCTCCAGGTTTTATTTAAACAAACAGACCATTAATGGATGTTTGCTGACATTATATTTCATTGCATTGAACACTAACCTCTCTTTTGGCAGATATTTCTGTCGTTCTCTCTGTTGTCCAGCAGAGGGATTCATTTATGATGTCGAGTGTCACTTACTGAAAGGCTTTTCTGCAGTAGCTCCATGCTCTCCCGATCAGCGCTCTGATTTGAGAGGACCACAACTGCTTGACCTTAACTGAAATTATATATTACTTAATTAACTAGTGGACTATAATGTGATTAGACTGATTCACTATCTGGTTCTAACATAGTCCCAGTCTTAAAGCCAGTTGGACAAATATGAAAAAATTATTTCTGTAATGAGATTTGATGAAATAAGAGAAAGCACTGAAAAGAAACTTGCTTTGATACAAGAGAGCAGGTCCCCAATATGATGTCACATATGGGAATGAAGCTAAAATTAAATATGATAGCAATACAGTGCAGACTTTTATTTGTTATGAAACACTCTTGTGTCCCTCATTTCAGAATGGATTCTGATGATATTTTAAAATATTTCTCAGCCCTAGGACACAAGTACCTGTATGTATTTTGTTGTGATATCAGGAGTAATATGCTGCAATCTAAACACTCATAAGTACATTCTTAACCACCAAGATTTGAGATACCGTAAATGTATTTCATTTTCACTTTTGAGTCTTAAACTTGACCTACTAATCATCATCCTGAATGAGTCATTCAGGAAGATGTGGGGGCTGTGTCATCATCTTTAATTTGAATCTAATTGCATGCATGCGTAATAAGCATAGCTTAATGGAAAATCAATAACAGTCTTAGAATAGTCTCATATTATGTGATTGCAATGCTCAGTAGTAAGTTTGCAGTTATACTCGCTCTGCTGTAACAAATATATGGAAAGCTCTGTCTGTTGTGAAAATAACATTCCTATGAGAAATGGTGGAAAGAAACCACATGAGCTCTCGCTACTGTGACCGAGAAGCTTTTTTATTTCCATATCTTTTGTAGAAGGCCCACAGTTGATTCTAAGATGTTCCTTTAATTTAGTTCTTCAGAACTGAAGAAGCTCCTCCAATGTCTGAGGTTTTCAATCAATGCTCTGGGGCCCCAAAAGAGCCCCAGGTTCACTGTGTGTCAGCTGGTTTTCGGTAGTTTGATTTCTTGCAAATTTGCACCACTCAATTAGAATATCAACTGGATACTGTATTCTTACATAATCCTGTGGCCCTATCTATTAGAGTGGCCATGAGTCGAAATCTGGCTTCAGCGCCTTTATTTCTTTAGTTTAGATCATGTGGTCACATTGCTCATTTGTCAAATGAAAGTTGTGTTCCATTAAATTAAGCTGACACACAGAAAATCTGAACTCGAGTAGTAGGCTTTTTCAGTACATGAATACTGAAAGATGGAACCTGGAGGCAACAAGGAAAAAACAGCAAGGTTCATTACAAACTGAACAAGTGATGACCAGTTATTTTTAAAATATTTTTTCATATGATCATAGGGTTATGAGCTGTCCTTATGTATAGTAGGTTACCCGTTTGGGTGTTTGGCAGTGGCCGGGGGTTGGATGGGATATAAACTTTTGACATAGGCCTACTGTTTGTACTATCTCTTTAAGAGAGGTCACCTGGGAGGGGGGGACAGGTGTGAATGGCTGTAACGTTCTGTTTCACCGGGACTGGGGAAGCTTTTGTCTTCTTTTTAAACCTTGACCACGACCCCCCCACCTCTGTATTTAGTGGGTCAAATTCGCGACGGGATGTCTGACTCACTTCTGCTCTCTCCTGCACGGCGGAGCTCGAGCGCTCACGCCAACTCCACCGTCAATGACGTCTGCGTCACGTGTCCGTCTCTTCCCTCGGTACGTCCGTCGTATTTTCCTCCCCTCCACTGCCTGCTCTAACAGTGAGAGCCACTCGAAATAAACAAGCGCAAAAAAGGGGGGCCGCTGTAGGGACCGGTCTGGCTTCAGTGTCACGTTTATCACCAGCCGATGGACAGAGGGGGCTTACACCGGCTTACACCTATAAGTTGCCATCAGTGAAGCCCAGACCTCCCGTCAGTTACGGGCTTCACTGAGCCCATATCACTGCAAACTTTTAAAAAAATCCTGCGCTGCATACACTGAGCTCCGACCCAGCGAGGTGAGTGTGGTTTTATAATACACATTTATACAAGTGTTTCACCTTTCCCAAACTTGTGTGAGCTATTGTGAAGCCTTACCTTTGCGGGCTGCGCTTTGGCTCAGCAGTGCTGGCCAGCTGCATGTCGCCTGCTTAAAATGGCGACAGCCAACGGGGGGAGAGAGAGTAGTTTTTTGGGGCTGGGGGCTTGCCTTTTCCTCCACTCTGAATTGGTTGCGATGTTTATAACCTACAATGCGGACAAGCCTATTAAGTTGAGGTTCACTCCGCCTAACTTGAGCGGAAGATGAACACGCATCATTTTCGGAAATGTTTGACGCCGCTGCGCTCAGGGACTAACGTTACAGCCCAGCCACTCTGTTTGTGCCTGTTTCGCAAAATACCGCTATTCGCTTACATTTTTTTTAGAAACACGGTTGTCATATTAGTAGTAATTAAATGTGGTCGGTTGATATTAAAGTCAGACATGTAATATTTTCGAGTAAGCTGCTCCCCAATGTCCCAAATTCAAAGTCTGTGCAATGAATGAAGAAGTTAGACATCACTTTGATCTCCTGTCTTTCACTGCTGACCGATAAAAACTGTACAAGTCATGTACCGTGGTTAATCTACGAGATTTTGTTATTAGGCCTGTATCTTATTTTATATTTTTACAATGTTTATGTTGACAGACTTTGGTGTAAAACCAATGCTCTCACACTTTTCATAAAGTAGGCTAATAAGCAGAGTTCACTCTTTATTTTCTATGTTGCCAAACAGTCAGTGATGACTTAGCAAGCTGTTGCCTGGGTTATTTCTCATGTAAGTGTTGTCATGAGTGTGTGACTCCAGGGATTAAAGCAAAGCTTTCCCAGACAGCTAGTTTGTATCTGATGTCCACGTGAGTCCCAGGCACAGACTCTCAGCTTAACCCAGCTGTCCATTAATCACCCATATACACCTTTTTACTATTTGAAAAAGGCCAGTTTCCGTGCTATTGTTAATGATTAAAACACTCAATTTGGCTATGTGGGAGTTTTTCATGGGTGTGAGGAATTGTCAATCTTAGTTGTTCCTAACAGCTGTAAAGTTTGTTATTGTTTTTATTATTGTTATGCCTCTTCTTGCTGCATTGCATTGTGTTGCTGTGGTGATGCTTGAGCTCAGTGGCTGTACAGCTCACTCCATATTCTCAAGTACACCCCCCCACCACCACCACCTCCCACCCCTCTTTCTCCCTCACCCTTTCTTTCCCTCAGTTTTAGGCTTGCAGCTGACACAGGTTGAGTTGCTTCGTATGATTTATCAGTATAATACTTATTGAAATCCTATTTGCTGTGTGCACTTTTGTTCATTTCCCATCTTGAGAATCTTTTTTTGTTAGTTTTTGCTTTAATAGTTTCCTTTTTTTTTTTTTTAAGCACCGAATGATCAGGTGACGACGACTTTGTTGTCGGTCCTCCAGCACTTTTCATCAATGGGTTTCTTCTCCTGTATGTGTGTTGACCCATGTATAGTGACAGTTTACTTCCAGATCCCTACCAATTATGACCACAAAAACAGTGTCAGCTGTTTACTCAAGAGCCTTTTCACAATCTTTGGGGAGAGCAGTGTGATCCACTCACATGTCCGGAGCGAGCGGGTTTTGGTCAGCAGCAGTAGCAGCCTCTTGCTCTGCTTGGCTGGTTAACAGCTTGTGATGTCAGCCATTTTAGGTTGGACAGCACAGAGCCTGGTGCTCCGCCATTTTTCTCTCCCTCCCCTCTCAGCAACCCAGTTTAAACGCATGCACTGCCAGTGGCCACAGCAATGCAGGCGTTTGCAAACCCACGCAGCCATCCGCTCCCTGACCTGAGAGCAGCCCAAATGGGACTCAGTAGCAGATGGAGTGACGCTGTAGGAACACTGTCATTGAGGTTTCCTTATTGTTGCCACTATTGTGCATGGACTGAAATGATTGTGGACAGAAGTTCAGGCGTGCACAACATGTAAGCGTTTGGAGTGGTGAGCCTTGTGTTTGTCAGCAGAGTGAAACCCTGGAGTTGATTGACAGGAGGAGGTTAGTTGGAGCCATGCCTGTTTAAGGTGGGAGTAAATAAAGTAACTGGCAAGGCGTTTGTGTTTTAGGAGAGAAGGAAAAGATGGCGAAGGAGTTCTGTTTTGGTACAGAAGAGAAAAAAGCGAGGGGTTTGTGTTTTTGGAAAAGAGACTCGAAGATGGCGTAGGGTTTGTGTTTTGGTGCAGGCTTGACAATTAGCGCGAATACACTTGGGGATTGAGGTGGTTGTTCAGTCCTCTTTAAAAGACACAGCCAGATTTTTGGCCCTGTTTATGTTATCTGTGCCTTGCGTTGCCTACAGTGAGTACACGGGGGGCCCCATGCGAGAGCAACAGACTGCAAGGGACAGGGCAGTAGCACAGGCAGATTTCTGGACAGGGACTCAGGCACGGAGTTAACAGGAAGAGACGGCATCAGCTCTGGCCAATAGCGTGCCTTGGCGACCACACCTAGCTGGGAGACATCAACACCGCGTGAGGGAGGCACTGAAATAGGAGCAGGGCAGGGACTCTCCAAATACCACTCTCAGGGGTGTGTGGAACAAACAAGCCCCGCTAGAGCCAGGGACTGGATGGCATAAGAGGTGTGTGTGTGTGTGTGTGTGTGTGTGTGTGTGTGTACCCACATGCATGTGCTTTAGAGAAATGAGCTGGTGGGGGAGAGAGAGAGGGGTAGGAGGTGGTTGCCATGGGGACAGTAACACACCAGTGGCGCTGGCGACCTGTCTCCCAGGGCCAAACTTGCTCAGAGAGGGAGGAGAAGAAGGAACGGAGGGAGGGGAAGCAGAGGGTGCAGGGGTGTCGGTGGTGAAGAGGGAGGGGAAAAAAGACACGAGGAAGCAAGAAATGGAGCTAACAATTAAAGGGCTGTCTCTGTTGTACACCTATTCACCTAGTCTTACTAAAGAGAGCATTTGTTACACACACACACATACTAACGTTACACCTATTCTCAGCTACGTGAGGAGGGGAGTAGTTCAGTTAGCATGCAGCTACGCTATGCGGCCAGGCTGTAGGAGTTCTAGTGTGTGTGAGCGCTATTATTGGCCTGTACTCAGAGGATATAGCCCGGGCCTAGACGAGAGTCAGGCCAAGGGATGAAAGGAGGTCACGCTGTTCTGAGCCATTGACGAGGCGTAGATAATATAGGTTATGAACCGAGGAGGACAAAAACATTGTCTTTATGTGTTTGTGGGAGATCTCTGACTCTCACACACAGGGAAAAGAAATGGCAGCCTCACTACCTCAGTAAACAAGCCTCACACACAGGCATGCAGGCAGCCACCCCCGCACGCCACATACACTCTCACACACAAACGCGAGCACACATGCGCCCACCCCACCTTCCTTCTCTCCTCTCTCAATCACACAGGAAACCCACACATGCAAATGGTAACACATATAACTGACACAAGCCTGCCATCAGCTCGTGGTCAGACAACGTATGTGCAACATTCAAATTAAAGTAACTGGCCGATGCACTCATACCAGTGAGTCAACTGAACCCGTGTGAGCCTGGCGCTGCTGAGACATGAGCTGCCAATTTCACCTCGCCGATAATAGCTCAGCTTGTGTTGTGCATTGTTTCAGTCATCACCTGTATGAGGCCTGTGGCCCGTTGGTCTCTGCTGGTTACTCGCCTCTCTGAGGCACAACTTTTGTTGTTCACACAGTTGCTATCAGTGTGTGATGTGAACTTTGTCGGCATTGTAGCGCTGCCTGTTAGTGTCAAAGCATGTTGATATGGGCAAATGGGAATTTTTTTTTTTACTTTGTGGCACCTTAAGTGTTGTTTTTGTTTGTGTTATCATTTTGCATGAGGCGCTGACATATGTGTGGGCACACACGGACACTGAAGCTGAACTTCAGGTTGTGTCCCCTGGCTGAAGAGCTTGGGTTGGAACATTCCAGGCTTTGCAGTGCAGCGAGGAGGGCGGGAGGGAGGAGGGCGGGAGGACTGTGTGATTGTAGTTTGGAGCAAGAAGGGGGCGTTGAAGAGCGGGGGTTAGCAGGGTGGAGTGGTGTTGGTAGGTCGGAGGGGGGTATCCGAGGAAAATTCCTCACTGAAACACCTCAGTGCTTCCTTCACGACTGTTAACACCCCTTCTTCCTTCGCCTCCTAACCCCAAATTGACTGCCCATCCCCCAACATCCTCTCCCTCTCCTCTCCTCTCGCCTGCCCACCCACACCCAACAGAACCACGTGATGGATGGTTGAGACTGCCCACCCATAAGCCTTTGTGTTGGTCATGTGACCAGCCTGCCTTGGCAGAGTGGTGCCCACTGATGCAGAACTGAATGACAGGGGAGTAGGAAGGGTGCACAACATCCCGAGCTGAGGGCAGTTACACTCTTTGTGGGCTGCGTGGGGGAACAAGGGGCATCGCGTAACCCTCCACAGTAGCAAAAATTAATTTGCTTGTTAACCCCTCACACTCTGAGCTGAAAAATAGGGGTAACCTTCTCTCAGTGGTGAAAAACATCCCATAAAGTATCTAACTGTTGTTGATTATTAATGATGATTTTTTTTTTTTGTTTTTTTTTTTAAAAGCAGAAAAGTTAACTAGACATTTAGACTTTAGATACACTGCTCATTAAGTTCCTAAAAGTCTTATATTGGCTCAAACTGAAACTAATGTTGTAGGCTTTTGAATGCAGGAAAGTGATCTATGTATACCTTTGCTCAGTTAGTGTGTGAAAGGGCATCTGTCACACTCTAGTCCTGTGAAGGTTAACTGGGATTTCAGCTAATGTACCATGACCTCTCTGGTGCAAAGCAAGGCTGTGTGTGTGTGTGTTTGTGTGTGTGAGTGTGTGTGAGGAAGAGCGCATATGTCATTGAACAAGTTACATTAGATTTGAGACGAGCTGGTTTATTGTATGATGACGTGGACAGATGGTGGTGCTGCAGCAGCATCGGACATAAAGATGTTATACTTAATCTGAAACTAGTCCCAGTCAAGTTTAACTTCTGTATGGGACTGCTCTGCTCTGTGCAGAGGAAGGGTAAGATTATTTTAGATTTGAGTTGCCTACCAGAAAAGCCGCATTTGGTTTGGGTTTGTTTGGCTCTTTGCATAGGGAGGGGTTTTAGGGTTTTCCTGTTAAACTTCTTTGAGCTGTTGAACTTTTTGCTGCTCTGTGCGTGAGGTGTCATGTCAGTGCAGAGCGGCTGGGAGGGTAATTGCCCTAGAGCTGTCCTCCAATACTGCATCACTACCTCTCTTTCAGAGGGAGGGAGCGGAGGAAGGACTCCTACACAGGAAGCTTCGCCATTTTCTATGGTGACAAGGGATCTAGAGGTGAAGTGAACATTTGTAGATTCACATTCTTATGCAGGTCTGCGTCTCTCTGTCTGTACCGTCTGTACTATTGTTGGGCAAGAACGCCATTTTTCCAAGGAACATCGGTTGAACCACCCACTTGCACAATTGTCAAGTAGACCCTATCTTAAGCAACACATTCACGAGTGATTATTTCTGTGGCAATCTTTACATAGGTGTTCGTTGAAGCTACAGTGGCCCTGGATTTAAAAAAAAAATAAATAAATACAGACTGTGCTCTCTCTGTGGGGGTGTGTCTGAATGAGGGGAAGTGAGACAGAGTTGTGTGGGGGAGGGGAAAGAAGGGGGGGTAGGACAGGAGCTCTCCCAAAAAGCCTTCAGTGAAGAAGCAGACTGAGACTGTGTGAATGCCCTCATAAAAGAGATAGCGTTGGTTTCATGGGCCAGTTGAGGAGAAGACTCACATGTCACATTTTTAAAAGGTTCAGCTGAATCTTTCCACAAAGCCTTATTATTACCCATGATGTTGATATTTTACCTGGAAACATCTGGCCGTGCATGATTTTCATCCAGCTGAGAGGAAACTGGCTTGTACTGAGTAGCGTAAGATATCCCATCTCATTTCTTCTCCTTGCAGTCTTTTCTACCTCTCCCATCTCTTCCCTCATTTGTTCTTGAAATAAACACTGTATGCCACTAACCAAACTTGTTCAACACATTACAGGTGTCCTGTATTTTATGAGTGACTAAAATGTGTTACCCTCACTCATTTTCAGGTTTTCCCTCAAAATTGCAGTGAGAACTACAAGTGGACCTGTGGACATGTCCCACTGTCCTCCTTCCCCCATTCCTGGTCTATAGTCAACCAGAAACAACCCATATTCTCCCTTGCACCCCATTCTCTGCTATTCTTCCAACCCTCCCTACCCTGCGGTCACACCATGGCCAGCAAAAGAAAGTCTACTATTCCTTGTATGATTCCCAGCAAGATCATATGCCCAGCAGAGGAGTTTGAACGGGACTCTCCTGTTCTTCTCCGTCAATCCAGGATTTCTGGAGGAGGCAGATATAGCCCCCTCGACCCAGGAGAGTCTTCCAAACCAGAAGTGGGCGAGGCCGTCAAAGACGGTGCTGGCACTTACACCTGTAAGCCTTGTAACTTTGAAACGCATGACCTCAACTTGTTCTTGGATCATGTGTACTCCGGGCACCCAGACTTCCGTGCGGACCCCAGTTTCTTTTGTGTGAGCTGTGGGGTTTCTGCGCCCAAGTTTGAGGGGCTGGCCCTGCATAATGCCAGGGTTCACCCCAGCACACTGAACACAACCCTGCAGCTGAGAAAGAGGGACAGGAGAGTAGTGGTGGAGCAGAATCTGGTGACTGCGGCAGAGACTGGGAAGGATAGCGAGATTTCTATCACCAAAACCCCAATTATGAGGATGCTGAAGGGCAAATCAGAGCATAAACGAATAGTGGTGTCTCACACAGTCCCAGACGAACCTTCATCAGACCCGCACTCCATCTCTGCCTCCAGAGAGACTGAGAGAAAAGAGACTGCTGCAGTGACAGTCACCCATGTACCCACAATTGTGCACAATGGAACAACAAAGGTCACTCTGCCCTCTGCAATCCAGATTGTCAACGGGTCTGGAGCATTACCAATGCTCAAGACTCCCATCACACAGGTAGGTGGAAGTTCTTTCTGTCTCTTGGTTTGGCTATTTTATAAAAGTCTATTTGGATTTGACTAGTTAATTGAGATTGTTTTAAATTAATTTCCTATAGGTGGTCTCTGTGGTTCAGAACAGAAGCCTTCATCAATCTGCACCAATTACAGCCTCCTCAAATTTCTCCTCCAGTTCCTCACCTTCTTCCTCCAAAAACCTCCCCAAGGTAAGTGTTTTGGTTTATTTTTTGCATCCCAATGTTGTGAAGTTAATCTGATATCAAATAACCTATAATGTTTTCCCTCCCAGGTGATGATTCCTTTGAGCAGCATCCCTACCTACAGTGCCTCCATGGACTCATCCTCCTTCTTGAAGACCTCCTTTAGTAAGTTCCCGTACCCCACAAAGGCGGAGCTCTGCTACCTGACTGTGGTCACAAAGTTCCCTGAAGAGCAGATCAAGATCTGGTTCACGGCCCAGAGACTTAAACAAGGCATCAGCTGGTCCCCTGAGGAGATCGAGGAGGCCAGGAGGAAGATGTTCAACACCATCATCCAGACTGCACCCTCAAGCTCGCAGAACCAGGCCCAGAGTCACCGTAGCCCGGCCCAACACACAATCACAGTCCTGCCCGCCTCACTGGGGGCTACTGGGATCCCTCACATCCTGCAGGGCTCTCTTGTTAGCCAGGGCGGGGTAATTGTTACGCAGCCTGTAATGGCAAACGGTATACAGGTTAGCAGTGCTCCTGTGGCCCTGGCGGTCACGCCTAAGCCCCAGGCAGCAGCCCGCCCCATGATGCAGGCCCGACCAGCTGCAGCCCTGGTGGCAGACAAAGGCATCAGTATGGTGGTGGGAACAGTTGGCAGTAGCAGTACTGGGAGCAACATCATCAGCAGCAGTAATAGTAGTAGGGGAGGGGGCGTTAGCAGTATTATTACTAGCAGTCAAGCTAGTGTCATCAATCTTAGTATAGGAAACAGTAATCATAGTAATGCTAAGGTGAGCGGTGTCAATGGGAAAGTCAGCCGTGCTAACACAGACTGCAATGACAAGAGCAATAGTAATGTTACTAGCCATATAAATGCTAAGAACACTGATCTCAGCAAAGCCAGCAGCACCGTGCAGAGTGTGAACACAGTAACCACAGAAACCAAAAACACCATAGACAGCAAATCTAATAACAGTAACAGCAAAACAAGCAGCGATGGACAGAAAAACAAAGATGCCAACGGTAGCAGCAACAAAAGCACAGGTGCAGATGACATCGACCCCGGCCCCAGTGACTCTCCAAACGTCAAAATGGAGGAGGCGTCTTCCCCTGCCTCAAAGTCTTCTTCCCCCTCTCCCGCAGCTCCTCCAAGCAGCACACCAAGCTCTCGGACACCTGTCAATGCATTCCTGGACCCCAGCTTTTACAAGGGCAAGAAGTCTCAGGAACAGCTCAACGCTCTGAAGGACAGCTTTCAGGTCAGCCAGTTTCCCGACCAGGAGGAGGTGGACCGCCTCATTGCTCTGACAGGGCTCACAGTACGAGAAGTCCGCAAGTGGTTCAGCGACCGACGCTACCACTTCCGCCAGCTCAAAGGTACACGCTCCAGCACAGGTGGACAGAATAAGTCTGGCACTGCAGCAGGAGCAGGGAGTGATTCAAGTATGCCAGGAGGTGGCGCCGCTGGCAGTGCCAACCCTGTTGATCTGTCTGAAAGCAGCAGCAGCTCTGGCGCAAAAACACCCCAGCACAGTTCTGCACCCCTGAGTCCAACTGCATCCCAGACTCCCACCTCTCCCACCACACCTTCCCGCCGACTCCTCAGACCATCTCCTGATTTTACAGCTATCCGCTACAAGGAGAGAGAACCTCATCAGGTGAGACTCTGCCCACGGTGTGCCATAAGCTATGGGCATAAAATGCTGAATAGGTTATTTAGGTTGACAAAATCTTTTCAGTGCTCTGTTAAAAAACAGACAATAATTTCAATTTCAATTAAAGGGGAAGTCTACCATTTTTCCCCCACATTTTTATTTTTACATTAACTCCATTTACAGGTATTGGGGAGTACTACTGCATTACTCTGTACTCTTTTAATCAATTAATAGTTTAAATCCTTACATTTGAGAAGCTGGAACCAGAGAATGTTTGGCATTTTAACTTGATAATTATTGTGATCCATTTTCTTGTAGAACCAATCAATTGATCAAGTCATCCATTTAGTTCTGCTCGGTTCTTCCAGATTTTTTGACCTCATCCTTTCCTGTATTATGTTTAGTTAAAGGCTCTAGAGAACAGTTTTTCCCAGGACCCTGACCCATCAGGAGAGGAAGTGGACAGACTGCGATCTGAGACCAAGATGACCAGAAGGGAGATCCATGGTTGGTTCGCTGAGCGGAGGAAGAGAGTGGCGGCTGAGAAAAAGAAAGAGGAGGCGGAGCGGGCGTTGAGAGATGAGGAGTTGGAGACAGACGCTGACGGGGAGGAGAGACAGAAAGAGGACGGCTCAGGAGAGCTGAAAGTCAACCCTATTAAAATAAATCTGAAGATGCTGAAGGTGACGGAGGCCAACGGCAAAGCAGAGGGTGAAGGGTTGGATAGCCCCACTTTACAGCTTCAATCCAGCAGCACACCTGCATCCTCCCCATCCTACACCCCCAAACCATCCCAGTCCTCCACCCCGACACCCAAACCATCCCACTCCCCCAAACCCACAACCATCCGAGGTAAGAAGACAGCGGAGCAGCTGCAAATGCTCAAACAAGTCTATGTGCGTACCCAGTGGCCCAGCGCTACTCAGTATGATGAACTGATCTCAGCTACTGGACTGCCCAGGCCTGAGGTAGTGCGCTGGTTTGGGGACTGCCGTTATATGCAGAAGAACAGCCAGCTGAAGTGGCTAGAGGCTTACCAGAACATGGCTCTTGAAGAGGACCTCCAGAAGGGGAACGCAGAGATCCTGCAGGCCCACCTCGACATCCATGGCAGTCTGGAGGAGTCACAGGTATTGACAACTAGTAGTGTTTTGACTATTTTTATTTTTATTTTGTTCAGTGGCTCTTAACAACTGAAGCAGATGATACATCTGTGCTGCTATATTAAAAGATATGACTGGAGTCTTAATACACAGTTATGTTCACGTGAGCAAACTGCTCTGTAGGGGAAAATGTACTCATATCCAAGAAACAAGTCGCTGCAGAAAGCGTCTCTTGTTGACACTGTACTTTTTATAGATTTCAAGAGTTACATATTTTTAACCGCTTTGACACCAGTTCAGTTATAAGCTATTTTGGGAGCTTACATGCAAATGACTGTATAGCCAAGTCATTTTTATTTCACTTTCAGTGTCAATCTTTGACTGCAAAGACATAAGTCACCTGAGTATCACATCAAATGATTAAGTCCTCACACTACATCATCAAATAATGTCATTGGGTGTGAATGCTGTATCTTACAAATTTCAAGAGATGCAGCATAATGGACACCTTGGTTGCAAACAGTGAAAATATTTGATTTGATTTTTTTATTACAGCTGCTCTTATGTTCACTCTTGTGCACTCTGTGTGCCACTTTTGTTGAGTTTTGTACATCAGAAACAAAGAAAAATATTTTGATTTTTCTACTGAGGAGACCTTCAGTTGTCTTTATTTTTCTTCTCACTGGGTCACATTTGTCGTTTATTTTCCTTCCACTGCATATGACAGGGGTATCTAGGTAAGATAAGACCAACTTAATTGACCCCACTCGGGAGAAATTCAAGTGTCACAGCTGAAAGTGCAAAACAGATGTGTGGTATAGATAAACCAAAAGTAGAATACTACAAACATACAGTGTGAGCATCTGATGTGAAGTATGACAGTTGAAAATGGTAGTAAATAGAAATTGTAAAAAAAAATATATTCACTAACAAAGTAGTGGGCAGATGACTCTTTTCATTTTTTTTTTTTTTTTTTTTTTTTTTTTTACTGTAAATAGATTTTCTCTGATTATTCTCTGTAGGGAAATGATTTGTCTGCTTGCACCTCTCCCATGGACATGTTTAGCAAGCTGTGTTTAATTAACACTAGAGAAACAGCTGATACTCTAGGGCTTAGCAATGTAATTTCCTTTTGTTTGATGGTTTGATTTTATTAATTTTATTATTTCTTATTAGTATTAACATTCTTACCATTATTGACTTTGCCTAATGCATCTGAAGTGTCTGTCAGGTATGCATGATTAGATTTTGACCACATTATTTCTTTATTGCTAGATTTGATGCATGAAATTCAACTTTGTGGTTGTAGAGTAAGCAGGTTAAGTATTAAAGTATAGATATTAGTTTAAATATTATTATACGTAGTCTTTTATTATACTATTGTGCTGGATCCATCGGGAGTGTTATATAGAAAGGTGTAAATGTGCGTGTATGTACATATTAACATCCCTAATAGGATAGCTGACTACACGAGATATGAAATACCAGCATTAGAATGCTATAGCTAGCTTTGTTTCCATTTTAATTATTATGGTGGCTAATGGTAGCTAATGTTAGTAAATGTTATTGTTACACCATGTTTTCAGCATTCACCACTATCCTGTAATTGTCAGTTGTGGTCACATTGCCCGCTGTCCGGGCGAAAGTTACATAGACTGACTTTAGCAAGGTCTTTCAAATTTGTCCAACAGGCCATACCTCGTGCAGTGCCCGTCTTTTAACGTGGAGCTGCAAACTAACACTGATTATGCTTTATCCACAGTTGCAGGAGCTGGCTCAGGCTAGTGGTTTAACAGCGGACCTGGTGCGACATTGGTTCTCCACCAAGGCGTCCTTGCCCCGAATGGAACATGCTGCTGCTGCTGCTTCTCACACGGCAGAACCAAGACCAGTTGCACCAGACGCAGCAGCTGAGCCACGAACAACAGGATCCTCTCCTCTGGAGCCACAGCCAGGAGGAGGGACGGAGGAGAAAATGGAGCAGTCGGTGTGTGGTGTCGCAACAGAAGCAGAGGAGGCAAACACTGACATGACTGTGAATCTTACTGAAGGTAATCTTCATGTCTGGAGTAGTCTGTACTGGATACATAAAGTAATAAAGTCACCTTAAGATGCAACTAACAGTTATGTTATTATTGATTGATTAAATAAAGAAAAAAGTATTAATATAAGTATACAACAGTCCAAAACCTCAAGATATTCAATTTACTGTCACATGACAAAGAAAAGCATGAAATTGTCAGATTTCATCAAAAATTATGATAAATCGATCATCAGAATAGTTGCAGATTAATTTTTGTTCAATTGGTTAATCGACTGATTGTTGCGGCTCTAAACCAGACCTGTTATAAAGTAAAGTAAAATAAAATCTGGGTAACTAGTTAGGCTTTAGTATGAGTTGTTCAGTTTTAATTAGATTTGTGATTGTGATGGGAAAACCGGTTGTTAAATGGTGATAGGGATGAATCATAACCATAAAAGTGTCTCTCAGGTGAAACATGCAAACACGCAATGATAATGAGTAATTATGAGTAATGAGGCGTGTTGGACACAAGTGCACTGTGTGTAATCACAAAGAAAATGTATAGGCGTTGTTTTCAGGAAGGCGATGGATTTTTATTTTTATTTTTTTTATTACTACAGGAACTGACTGAAGAGGCCTTTTGTCTAAGGAAGGAGTTTCCAACGCAGGTGGTCTTTGTGTTAGCGGTCTGATGAAAAGACGGCAGATGCGTTTGTGTAACAGGATCACTGGATGGAAACCATCCTTACCCATCCCTCCCTCTCCTTCTCGCTCACACCCTTAGAGGTAGGCATGACCTCCACCACTACGTGAGATGGACACTAAAGCCACTAACCCCCCCCACCCCCCCCCCCCACCATCCTCTCGGCCTCCGTTGTGGCCCACGCTACGCAGGCCTTCTCCAGTATCCTCCCGTCCGCCATTTTCTCTTCAGAAGGAACTTCCAGTAGAGACCGAAGTGCAGGAGTGGATGGGGTGGGGTGGAGGGGAGGGGAGGGGAGGGGCAGCATTTTTCTGCCGTGTTTGTTCCGCCTGCCTGCTGTGATGGGAGAAAGGAAGAAAAAAAAAAAAAGAATAAGAGGATAGATTTGGAGGAAGAAGGGGAGGAGAGAGAACAAAGGGAGAAATGTGATAAAGATTGAGCCCCATGATGTTCATCAGGGGAAGGGGTTGCTTTTGGACAGTTATTGACCAAGCCAACTCTCAGATCGGTTCGACAGAGTGTTTAGTGACTGTTCATAGTTTGTTTGGGGGTACGAAAACCTGCACAGCTCTTTTCTACAGGGTGCTTGCCAAGGCCTTAAAGTAAATCAAATAATTCTTTTTCTATTGTGTCATCTTCATACTTTTTCGTGCACTCATACACTTTGACTTCATGCTTGCTGCTCACTTAAAATGTGCTAGCTAGGCTGTCCATAGCATTTTGTTCCTCTTTTTTTTTTTTAACATCTCTTTGTACATTTCTTATCTGTACATACTAGTTGGTTACAGAGGACATTAAATTGTCCAGTTTGGGAAAATGTCTGGAATTCTGTCATCCAAAGAAGGCAAGCACCCTGTTGTTTAAACAAAAAAAAAGCGACACAATATAGTAGACTAAATGGAATCTGGTTTGTGTTGTAGCATCAAGTGCTTCTTTACGTCACTGACGTCTACGTACATTTGTTTTTATGGGACTTTCTTATGAAATTTGACTGTAAAAGAACTGTGAACTTTTACCAGAGTTCCATACTTAAGGTCGATGTATAATTTTTACAGATGGTATTTGCAGAATAAACAGAATGTAATAAATGTTTGGTTTCGAGTGTCAATGACTGTCTTTCTCATGGTGTACAATTATAGGAGGGGAGGTGGTACTGAAAGTATCACTGACTGTCAACTAAACTGATGCTTTGGTCATGTGGGAGCCAACAACCCCACCCTGTTTGGGGCAGCAAGTAACTTATTTTAATTAATCAGATTTTTCTCTTAATTCAGTATCGGGCTCGGTTGGTGGAGAACATGCCCATGTATGGGGTGAGTCCCTGCTGCAGCGGCCCTATATTGCGTGTCATCCCTCTTTCCTCGCTTTAGCCACTGTTCCTATCAAAATAAAGGCTAAAAAATGCACAGAACTTATCTTTAAAAAAAGTAGTCTATGAAATCTCAGAAAACTGGGTGTTTGGTGTTGCGATGGCAATGAATTGCAGCATCCACAGTTCAAGTCCAGGATGTCTGTCCAAAACCAAACCTTTCCATTTAATGTAACGCAAGAGAAAAGACGAGCAGAAAATGGGAAGCTGGAACCAATCTGCATTTTTGCTGTGACATGTACTTAATAAATCGATTATTAAAATGGCTGCTGATTAATTTTCTTCTAATAGTTTCAACACTGCAACGCTTCTCAAGCTGCTGTTTAACACATCTAAGACCGAAACTTCACTTCTCTTCCTGTGGCGCAGCATCTGACGCGAATGAAACCAATTTCTTTCTGTTGCAACTACAGTTGACAAAATTTAACTGAAACTATACGCACCTGATTGAATCACATTTGAATGCAATGAAAATAAGACAAAGTAGTCTAAAGTAGTAAGTATTTTATTTACTTTTCAGGCTTGAATATGTTCCATATGAAAGGCGAAATTAAAATGAATACTTTCCCTCTCCATATCCATAGTTTAGGCACATTACAGAAAGGCGATTGTAAATGACACCATCGGTAACAAAACAGACAAGATTGGAGGAAAAATTTAAAAAGCGAAAAAAAACATGACACTTAGGGAACCTGCACAGCCAGATAGATGCTCACAGTGCTGAGTGGAGGTCCCATCAGTCAAAATAAGTGACAGCATCTGTGTGGGTGTACCATGGCTGCGCAGGTGCTTTAAGCCCAGCCAGCGAGGTGAAAGATGTGGCTTTAATGTGATGTGTACACAGAGGGAGGCACGTAGACATTCGGAGACAGGTCAGCAATAAGAGCGACGCAGCATTGGAGGGAGAGCTCTCCACAAACACTGTTCATTGAGCATGGGAGGGAAGAAAATGTAATATGGGGGAGCTTTGGGATTATTATTATTAGGGTACACACACACACACAAGATGCTATAACATTTTGTTGAGACCTCAAGTATTCACTCCCGTCCCTGCTTTTACCTTAACTTAAATCATACCATATGGCTTAGGTGTGTCTCAGTGGTCAAACACTGAGTGAGAATACTGAGTTTACTTTATAGTCACACATCACATACGAGTAGAGAAAACACTGTTTCTGATACGAACCGGGAAAGATAACACCAGTGGTTAGTCTGAAGCTTAGACTTGGCGTGCTCCTCCAAAACAACTCTTACAACCACAAATGCAGGAAATAAGAACTCTGTGCACAACAAGCACACCCACACCTACCTCAAGAGGAGTGTTCATTAACAAATTAAGAAAAACATTTATGAGTAGAAGCCTAAATGAGACTCCAAAAGTTGGCAATGGTGACTCGTGACGTGTAGCGTTTGACATTCACTTTGAGCCGTCAGACAGTTGTTTACATAAAGTCAGCAAATTTTGCACATTTCATCACGAATAAATTCATGGGCAGTGGATGAACTTAACTGTATGCCATGGCAGCGTAACTTAAAATCCACACAGGTTTCTGGGAAGCAGCTTAACGAAACTGTGACAGAACTCCCCAGAACACAGGACGAACACAAAAGGTCCCTTATGTCTTTGTGGTGCAGCAAAATGTAGTATATGGTTTTCTTTTCCACCTTGCAAACCTTCGCACTTGGTCAATACTGAAGTTATTTTTAAACATGGGGAACTACCATTGACAAATACAATCTAAAACTCTAGAAAAAAAAAAAAAGGAAAATCTGAAAAGCCTGTTGCAGTAAAATACTTGCTTAGCACCTCAAACCATGTTGTAACTAAAACATACTGAAAAACACTGAATTAAAACCGTAACATTTTTTATATCCCCTGTAGTCATACAGCTGTGTCAGTTACGCTCAAATAATTAAATACATTGGATAAAAAGGGCCAATCAATTCTATTAAAACGTATAATGTCAGTATAGTTCACACTTTTTAAAATCACACAGTGGCGTTTGATACCCAACAGACATGATCATTGAGGAGTAAGACATTTGAGGGAGACAGAAGTTTGAATGTGTCAGACTGGCTTGTAAAGGCGCCTGCAACGCAGGAAAGTGGAATGATGTGCAGTTTTTAGGAATGTAAGTTAGAAATTAAAAAGCTTGTGTGTACGCAGACATAACATACAATGCTGCCTGCTCTCTCGCTGCTTCCAACACAAACAGGCTATGGACTTCTTCCTGATACCTAAAAAATAAAAAAAGAACAAAAAGAATGAAATATTCCTCCAGGTTTAGGGTGCGAGTTAGACTGGAGGTGCATGATTTCCTCAACAAAGCAGAGAAAAGAGACATTAACATAGCCGTAGAGAGCCCTCGTGTTGTACACATATACATAAAAAAAAAAAAAAAAAAAAAAAAGAAAAGTCACATTATGAATGTTTAAAGGTTTAAATAATTAAAATAATTAAAAACATGGAGACAGGAGCTCTTTGAGAGCAGGTCAGCTGCTGCTGTTCTCTGGCCAACAGCACAGCAGGAATAAATACATATATTCATTTACGCCAAATATAGAAGAGCAAAGAAACTTAACCGGGAAACAGTTTCAAACTGATCTCTTTTATAACTCTCTCTTTCCCACCTCTTTGCCTACAAACTAAGCAGCTGTTGTGCACACCTAAAAACACGAGAGAGGACAACCCGCCTTGCAGACTACCAGTCCAGAGCTGGAACTTTCTCAGCCTTGCTTTTGTTCTTCTGTGAATGTCTGATTCTTCTTCCTGTCCGCAGCGGTCAGCTTCCTCTCAGGGCCCCCCCTCCCACACTCTCCTCCTATGTCCGAGTCCCTCCTTCTCGTCAGGCGAGTGGTTAGGAGGCTGGGTGGCAGAGAGGGGAGAGAGAGGGGCGGTTGGAGAATGGAGGGAGGGAGAGCTGCCTGAAATGTAGGCCAAAGCGGTGGTGGGCGTTTCCATGGAAACAGTGTTCACAGCAGTCAGTGACATCATCAGTACGGGGAGAGGCGACTGGGTGAGGATGGGTAGGAGAGGGGGGCGGTGGGATGCAACAGAAAAGCGTCCTGATTGGCTTGGACTTAGACGCGGTTCTCTCCGCCTACTCTGGTCCTCCGCAACATCCTGAGGTAAAGACAAAGACAGGAGGGTGTCTGGAATCTTCTACGGCTACAGAACTCACTGTCCAGGCGTGAAAAACCCCAAAACCAACACACCACACACTTACTTTTTGTTCTGTGGGTCCATATGATCCAACAGTGCCTCCTGGGACACCCTGAAATCATCTAGAGGGGACTGGTAGCGGGAATCAAAGGAGCCCTCTCTCCCCCTGTAGGCCGTGGCCTGGGCCGGTGACTGTGGAAGAGGAGACATGTTGGAGGAGGTCGAAGACACCGAGCTCAAATCCCCCAAACGTTCCCGCCCTGCTTGGGCAGACGCCGACCCCGACGTTGCGCCGGCTGCAAGGAACGGGCTCAGCACCTCTCCATTTTCATCCTGAGAGAACAAGGAGAAGAAACCTGATTCATGTACTAAAGTGTCAACTCCAGGGATCGTTATTGTTCTGTTGGTTTTATAGTTAAATGTAAGAATATGATTGTTTCACATAGAACATGCTCCTTTTAAAAGAATAGTTTAACATTTTGGGAAATACACATATTCAGTAATTCTGCTGAGATGAGAAGGTAGATGCCACTCTTCAGTACAGTAAAGAATGCCGTAGCTTAGCATTACGACTGGAAACGGGGAAACTGCCAGTCTTGCTCTGTCAAAAAGGTAACAAAATCCACCAAACAGCACAAAAAAATGTAGTACAAACCAACACGTTGTGGTTTTACAGGCAATCACACATGTGACTATTTCTTGGGCAGGCGCAGTGACATTGTAGAGCCTTGTCGTCACTGTGAGGCAACCAGGAAGTTACTGCGCCTGGCCAAGAAATGTGATGTGAGGACCACAAAAATTGTGATCCGTCAGTTTAGGCTGCTTTGTTTTCGGTGCCTGTAGTGTGTGTTGATGGCAAAGACATCATGGAGCAGGTTTAAGAAGGTAGTACAGAACAGTAGCTCACCCTGCCTGTGATCATGTCCATGTGGACTAACAGAGAAGCCAACTCCAGATCCTCATTGTAGCTGTTCTTCAGAGGTACTGAGCGGTAACCTGGTGTCATACAAAGAGACAAGAGGCTTTTTTTTTTTGCTGCACTGACTGAGGTCATTCCGGAGAGCACATTATTGAGCATGTTATTTTTGTGCGTACCTGTCTTGAGGCTGTGAATGGGGAATGTGGCCTGAGCCAGGAAGTTTTGGTCGTTGAACATGTCAATCTCATAAACCACAAAGCGCATGAAGGCGAAGGCAGGGTTGCACACTGTGAACTGAAATGGCTTTCGGGGCCAAGTGGGGTTCAGACCGTTGTCAGCTGGAGAGGACAAAAACAAACAAATGGATAGAAAGAAATGAGAAATCTACTATTTGATTACACCACAAGAATAGAAAGTACAAACAGCAAAATAAAATTACTACTCATTACTTTGAATTTACGCTATATAAAAGCTTTGCATATGACTGTAAATAGGTCAGAATTCATCCCATTATGGATAATGAGTAGGGCTCAACATCTGCTGACTATGCTAAAGCTAATTTACTTTATTGAAAAATCTATTTTCTACTGGGTGTGCAAGTGACAAAACAAATAAAGAAACCAGATAGTAGAAGAATGCTGCCAATGTCTATGACATAATCACAAGAAATTCTTACAAAAAAAAATACATAAAGTAAAATTAATCAGTGAACAAAGTATCCACATCATTTTAAGAGCGTAAACATGTAAAATATAATGCCATTGTACAAAATGTATACTATAAAGCCACAAAACAATTACCCTTACATTGCACTGTTTCCGTTTTGGCTAAAACCAGAGCATAAAACCTGAACTATGGCCATGTTTTATTTTTGTATTCCACACATGGCTTAGTTGTTTGTAGAACTTCCTGTTTTTCCAGAAACAGACAGGAAATTACAAGAGGGGAATGTCTCTAGTAAACTACTCGTTCAGTTCTGGCAGAGTATAACTTCACTGGCAGACACACCCAGGGTTAAAATTAAAGCATCACACACCTTCTGAGTCAGTTTTTTGCTTGGCACTGTCATATTCTGCCCCGCACACCTCGATCTCGATCAGAGGGCAAACTATGCCACGTCCATGCTTGGGCAGGTGCCGGGCGCCCAAAACCTTCAGAAGAGCATAAGAGGAATACAGGTTACTCCTTAAGAGCTTACACAAAATTGTAATACTGCCATACTATTTAGTATGCCAGAAAAAGACTTAATATGTCCCAATACATAGTATGTTAAATGCAGCCAAAAATATGCATTTTACTGTAGGCAAGGCAACATGTTTTTCTGGCTATTCTGACCCAGCAGAGTATGAGCAAGAGGGTTAAAGTTCAAGGTGCAACGCTATATAAATTAAGAAACATTCCACTTAGTGTTTCCCAAAGCCCAAGATGACGTCCCTCAAATGTCTTGTTTGGTCTACAACCCAAAGAATATTCAGTTTTCTCTCATAGAGGAGTGAAAACCCCCAGAAAATATTCACATTTAAATGGAATCTAAGAACTTGTTACTCCAAATGATTAAATCATTGCAGCTCTACAATATTATGAGAAAGTACTATGTCCCAATTGTATGCATTCTGCATGCAGCAGTATATGCTTTGTAAGGGTAGCTGCAG
>NC_060157.1:15306040-15440443 GCF_021292245.1 Micropterus dolomieu
TACTCATTACTTTGAATTTACGCTATATAAAAGCTTTGCATATGACTGTAAATAGGTCAGAATTCATCCCATTATGGATAATGAGTAGGGCTCAACATCTGCTGACTATGCTAAAGCTAATTTACTTTATTGAAAAATCTATTTTCTACTGGGTGTGCAAGTGACAAAACAAATAAAGAAACCAGATAGTAGAAGAATGCTGCCAATGTCTATGACATAATCACAAGAAATTCTTACAAAAAAAAATACATAAAGTAAAATTAATCAGTGAACAAAGTATCCACATCATTTTAAGAGCGTAAACATGTAAAATATAATGCCATTGTACAAAATGTATACTATAAAGCCACAAAACAATTACCCTTACATTGCACTGTTTCCGTTTTGGCTAAAACCAGAGCATAAAACCTGAACTATGGCCATGTTTTATTTTTGTATTCCACACATGGCTTAGTTGTTTGTAGAACTTCCTGTTTTTCCAGAAACAGACAGGAAATTACAAGAGGGGAATGTCTCTAGTAAACTACTCGTTCAGTTCTGGCAGAGTATAACTTCACTGGCAGACACACCCAGGGTTAAAATTAAAGCATCACACACCTTCTGAGTCAGTTTTTTGCTTGGCACTGTCATATTCTGCCCCGCACACCTCGATCTCGATCAGAGGGCAAACTATGCCACGTCCATGCTTGGGCAGGTGCCGGGCGCCCAAAACCTTCAGAAGAGCATAAGAGGAATACAGGTTACTCCTTAAGAGCTTACACAAAATTGTAATACTGCCATACTATTTAGTATGCCAGAAAAAGACTTAATATGTCCCAATACATAGTATGTTAAATGCAGCCAAAAATATGCATTTTACTGTAGGCAAGGCAACATGTTTTTCTGGCTATTCTGACCCAGCAGAGTATGAGCAAGAGGGTTAAAGTTCAAGGTGCAACGCTATATAAATTAAGAAACATTCCACTTAGTGTTTCCCAAAGCCCAAGATGACGTCCCTCAAATGTCTTGTTTGGTCTACAACCCAAAGAATATTCAGTTTTCTCTCATAGAGGAGTGAAAACCCCCAGAAAATATTCACATTTAAATGGAATCTAAGAACTTGTTACTCCAAATGATTAAATCATTGCAGCTCTACAATATTATGAGAAAGTACTATGTCCCAATTGTATGCATTCTGCATGCAGCAGTATATGCTTTGTAAGGGTAGCTGCAGTATGCGATTTGGAGCGCAGCACGTGTCTCATTTAGGGGATAACCATGCTCTAAGGTTTGTGACTACAGCTTTGGGGGGATGTCAGGAAGTATTGCACCATTACAAGCGTGCCAATGTGTGTGGATTACTCTGACATTGAAGAACACAACAAAAGAGAAGATTCTCAAACAAGTTCTGGAGTTATGAGGAGCGTCTTTTTTCTATGCTTTAGTAAAACTGAGTGTAAAAATATGTGCATCATGTCTGTGTATTCAGATTTGACGGAATTAGGACTCAAGAGTTCAACACAAATTGCAGCAATCAGGAGCTAAGGGTTTTAAAGTACCTTAATTGCCCTCTGAGTCGTGTGTCACAGCCTGTGCTGCTGTGCCAGTAGCTAATCGTGTTGATAAATGGGCCAAATTAGCAGTACAAACTACAATAACTATCATCTCTCTAGTTTTTAGATCACAGACATGCATCTGTCCCTTTCACCTCATGTAGTATCTTTGCCTCATGTCTCTCCCTTTGCTCCCCCGCTTCAACTCTCCATTGCCTTCTGGGTAGGCTTGCCTCACATTCTAACATCTACACTTTGGTATCATGCATACACACAATCCAATCTTCACTTTGCCGTACCTCTATCTCTACAGTGACTTGTTCAAGGCCTCTTAGCGTATGTCTGTCAAAGGGATCAAAGTTTTCGTCCCTCATGATGGGCGGCTGAAGTACGTAGCCACTCCTTCCGTTCAGCATGAACAGAGCCTGGTTCATCTGCATGGGCTTATCTGAACATAGGGAGGGAAGAGGAAGGTACTTAGTTTTCTTACTAAAAAAAGGGAGTAAGAAAACAATCTTTTACGCTATTTTATCTGCTCTGACAAGAAAGCAGATACCTGCTGTCTGGAAGTTGAGTGCTACCAGCTGGGAGCCGCAGAGCCACATGGGCAGTGGGTCGTAGTTCGATGAGTCTAGTCTCTGGCCTCTGGGGTAGATCCTGGACAGCTGCAGTCGATTGTACTGCAGGAACTTCTTCCCCTTTATCTTGTTTACATACTTCTCTGCCTTGGTCTCAGGGAAGGATGACATGTCCCGGAAACAGGCCCGCTCAGTGCCAATTTCTGCGGAGGGAGAAGACAGACCTGACCTACCTGTATTGATAACGTACATGTGCCCATTTGCATTATGTCATGGATATGAAATCAGTCACATGTGTGTATTAAACTGCATGTTCACAGTCCAATAAGTGTACATAATCCTTACTCTCTTCATCAAATGGCACAGGCCTACAGTAGATGACCAGGTCGGATAATTCCAGTGCAATCTTCTTTCTCCTTTCCATCATCTTCCCCTCCTCCAGCTGGGCACAAAGACACAAAATTTCAATAGAGCTGCACCAACAGTAACACATACCACTTCTCAGTTCACAAAATCAAGCTTTCCCTCCCCTTAACCACTATTGCTTGGGTGGTTACAGCTTCCACGTATGAACACATGTAATTGTGTGAGTGTGCAGAATGGCATTCCTGACGAACACCATACGTGCTAACTGCTCAGTCAGTGTTTCCTAAATACAGATAATGGGTATTATAGGGCAAACAAGCCATTGCTATATGAGTACACATATATATTTACCTTGGCCTCTGAAGTCATGGTGACCTCACGGATCTTGGCCATCCATTCCTTCAGTTCTTCTTGGCTGTTGGCAGCGACGTCAAGCACCGGGACCATCCGCATGGAGGTACTTGGCACCAGAGAGAAGACATGAGGCCTGCTGCCCTTCCCCTCAGAACGCTCAACTGAAAATAAAATGAAAAGTAGGGTTACAAAAAGGGCAGAAAAACAGAAACAATGGTTTTCTTTCATATTTAAACTCAAACAGTGTTCCTTCAGCCACCGACAAGAATGTGGCACCATCCAAAACGAAATGTCAAAAATTTAAATATTTTCTTTCATCAATGAAAATGACATCAAATTTCAATAAAATTGTAGTAAAACACAAAAATTAAACCAAATATAAAGAGCGGCAATTTTGGAGAGACGATGTTGTTGTCATCCGCACATGATGACTGGTCTGCGCTTCACCCACTGCTGGATTTGGCTACAGAGTCAATTTCTAAACTTTAAATTTATGCGAAAGAAAAGCCAAATTTATCTGGAAACTCATACATGCTTTCTCTGTGTTTAAACTTCTTAGTCAGCTGAAATGTGATTGGAGGTGCTTTAGAAAGGTCAGAGGCAAACAGGGTTAACAAATCATTTTTACTTTGAGCACAGCAGCGAGGTGTAAAAGCCAAATGATGCAAAACACAAAAAGAAGCCCTGCTTCAAGCATCATGTGATATCACATTCTACACGATGAAAGTGATGACACTTCAACTGGTGCAATTTTGCCAGTGGTCATGTGAAGGAAGCCTTGGAACAAAGTGTTCAATCTTGTGGTTTGAGCTTTCCTACACTACCACTAGATGGAGCCAAAGAGCCTCCGAAAGGCAGAGACACACGCTCAGGTATTAACTGTTAGCAGAGACCACAACACTGCAGGACAGCATGTGCCAACACTAATGGGTGTGTATTGACTGGACTGGAGGATGTCAATAAAATACCAGATACAGAGCAGTGAGAAAAGCAATAGTATTAATAAAAACAAATAAGGAAGAATTAATAATAGAAGAGGCTGATAATGGACAAAAACAATGGTAAAGACAGTGGTCACCACTGTCTTTACCATTGTGTCAAAACAGGGGGTAAAGATTACATGTATGCATAAGACAGCCAGAAAAGGAGGTTGCCCTGTGGCAAGGTGACTGCCTGCTCTGCAGCCCTGCAACACTGAGCTGTACAGGAAGTGGAGGGGACACTCACCAATCTGACAGGAAGACACGTCCACACTTCCTCTCAGCAGATCTCCCAGAGGGCTGTTTTCTGTCATCTCCTGCTTGATAGAGAAGAGGAGGATTAGCTACGAAGTTGCCGGCCATTTTGAAGCATTAATCCAGATTACATATGTATCTCTATCTCAGTGGATAATTGACTCACAGTTCTGTCAGGCTCTGCCGCTGATGGACTGGTCTCCTCCACATAGTTAGCAGGAAACCACAGCTGCTTCTTCCCTCCACAGTCACCCTTCCACCTGGGAGGAAAAAAAACAATGGGCAAACTGGTGACAGTGGCCTTAAAATGATGCCAACACTGGGTTGATCTCATCTTTTTTAGCTTAGCTTTTTAGCTTGTACCATAGTCCCATCCTGTATAATTCATCATAAGCCTTCACTCTCTCTACCTGCACAAATGTGATTTGTCTAGATGGATAATTAAGAGCTACTTCCTGAATACATGTTATGCAGGTCACTCACCAGCCTCCTTCCTGTTTGTCCACATTAGAGATAATGGCGTTCTTAGTGAAGGAGAGCTCATCGTCCCTCTGGGCTTTATACTCGTACATGGCTCTCACCGTGCACTGAAAAGACAAGACACACATGCTCAACGTCTTCACTATATGCAGGTGCAGAATTAAACAACACATGAACTTCATATTGGACACTCACCTTAAATGTTGGCATTTGGTTGGCCTCTACATAAAAGCCTGGATTTCTGCCCTCATACAGTGACCCGTAGTCTGGCTCCTATTGGACGACAGATTGTGCATTCACTAGGCTGCAGTATGCAAACTACAGAATCGTGACATTTCTTTGTCACATTTCTTTCTAGATTTATCTCTAATTAGTGTAACTCACAGCAGTGCCTATCTTCTCCAGTGTGTCCTCATTGATGGGATAGCGCAGTTTCATTTTGCGGTACAGAGGATGCTTCTCATAGTAGCTGATGAGATCTACAAGACTGTCAAACTCTGAGGTGCCCAGCACCACGGTCTGACCCTCCTGCTGCACACGACAGTGCTTTATCTTTCCCTCAGCCCTGTGAGGAAACCACAGACATGATATCAGTGACTTTGCGTTCATTGGAAAATGAGTTATGCTAAGAAACCTCACTGTGAATGTAGAAGTTTGGAGGATTTGTCTCTCTCTTCAGTCATGTATGTACATTAAAAGGAAGTTAGACGTAAAGGAAAGTATCAATTCGTCAAGTTACCTGAAGGAAATAGCAAACGAGTTGGGTTCCGCCCTCTTCCTCACAAGGAAAGCCCCGTCACGAGGAACCCTCATCAGCATGTTCTCTGCATGGCTCCTGGAGAGGTTGGCATGGTACCACCTGGGGCAAACATCAAACACAGATATAGAGAATGCAGGGACACAACTGTTTCACTTCCCTCCTTTTATTTATTCTAGATGACGGAGTCAGCTACAAGTCTGCAATGTAAACTGTAGTCTAAAATGTTATTTAGAGTTGAGTTTATTGAATGAGATGGTACCCCCTTAAAAACACTACTCAAAAACGACCAAAGACTGAAAAAATGTAGATCACTGATGGTTCTCAGCGCTTTATAATTTTTAATTTCTTTCCAATCTGTGTGAATGCTGCTTGAGACTCACTCTTTGCTCTCGTGAGCATTGGTCTGAGGCACCGGCTCAGTCAGCTTCATCTCAAACTCGTTGCAGCGCAGCGCCACCTGCTGGTAGTGGTTGATCAGGGCAAAGAGTGTGTCAAACACCAGGTTGTCAGTCAGGTAGAACTTGGGGCTGCCGGCCTCCTGCCGAGAGTGGATACGACAGTGCTGCACCCGCCCTGAACGCCTGGTGCAGAGAGGGGACAACAAAAGACCCAAAAAAAAAGAAACCGTGAGAGATCAACATTTTGTTCTGTTTGTTTATAAGTCATTGAGGTGACTCCACTCACATGAAGTCTATGCAGACTGAAGATGAATGATCACATTTCAGACTGTGAAAATAACCTCATTGAATCAACGATGGACCTTTTGACATTCATCTGCCCGTCTGTCACTGTTATTGGCACAACTTGATCATACAGAACACGCAGCACGAGTTAAGTCCACTGACACACGTCAGAGTTTTCCACTAACACAAAGTATACCATAGATAAGGCTACATACAGGCAACAATTTCAGAAATTCCATTATCATGATAAAATAGCATGTTATAAATGCCTATTAAAATCTAACTGAACATTTATAAACAAACAATATTCATCATACAATTAAATGCAATTAACAGCACTCAATGTCCATTTCCCATTAATCTTTCTATACAGTTCATTATTCCCAAACAAATACAGAACAAGTGCCGTTTAATACTGTATAAAATGTCTAAAAGGTTTGCAGATACTTTGAATGCAAACTCATGTGCTCCATTACCAGAAAGACAGTGTGTAGTCTCCCACAAATGTCTCGCTCTCTCGGACAAGGAAGGAGCCATCAGGAGCTCCAGTCTCCATGCAGTACTCGGACAGTAACCTCTCAGCTATCTGCCGCCCGTCCCGCCCTGCGCCCAGCTTCCCGTGGAACCATTTCTCTGTCACATGCTGGTCCATACCGTTGGACACCTAGAAGATTAGATGGGGGAGGTGTTAGTCGTCTGACATCCATGGTTTTTCACAAGCTTGAGTAGCAACAGCTTAAAATAATTCCCTCACCGGCCACCTACTTTCACATGCCCAAAAAAAGAGAGACACCTGTTACAAGTTCAAGTTCAAAATCATGAATAGTGATTGTCATCTCAATGTATATCAACAGCAGATACGGCCTACTAACCTCTCTGTGCTCCTCCTCATCATCGTTACCCTGGTTACTGGAAGTCTCTTCTGAGTAGTAGATCTTAGTGCTGGTCAGGACAAAGAAGTGAGGGTACCACTCCTGGGGGGGGGAGTGAGGAAGAACAGAGAGACAATAAGCTCAAATGGCTTAATTAAATATATAGAGAGCCACGTGTCGCACTGAAAAGTGGCCCATGTAGGCAAGAATTATTTAATCATCTACAAGAACAACAAAAGCAGTTCATAAAAGTTAAAACCCGGTTCTAAAAACAAGCTTAGAGTTCACCCATGATGTAGCCTCCAGAATGCAATTTAGGCATGATGAACAGGCTTACATGATTAATGGGGTCTTCCAGGTACAGGATGCCGTTTTTGATGGAGTTGCTGATATCGTTCTCTGAGTAGGGAGTGGAGGTGGACACCTCCTCATAGGCACTGCCTTCTGCTAGCTTCTTATGCTACAGCAGATGGTGAGGGGGAAAAGGGGACATACAATCAGAAACATTATACTTCATCAGATGACTGCACAAAGCATCCATTCATACTTTTTCCTGTAGAAAAAAGGCACAAAAAGATCAAATGATTTCTCATGAATTCAGGTGGCTCCTGACCTTGATGAGGATCTTCCTCTTGAGCTGGGTGGGTGAGGGCAGGCCATCCGCTGCGATATCCACCGCCTTGGTCAGCAGCATCTCCCCAAAAACCTTCTTAAAGTAAGCGGCCATATTCCTCTGCTGCACAATACTACAGTGGTCCTCAATGGACAGGATGATTGGATAGCTGTAGGAGGGCCACAGATCAGAACTTCAGATATGTAAGGCAGAAATTCCCTCTTCATCTGTGTGTCACACTGTCTCAGTGTGATTTTTTTATTTTCTCAAACACTACAATGATGAGTGATGTCACTGCATTGTTTCCTGTAATATCTATTTCTGTATCTTTGTCAACACTTCTCCTTTTATCATCTCATCGCCACTGACGGCTGTAAAAATAAACCAAGCGGGTTGCACTTGTGGAGACTCACTCGGATGTGACGAAGGCGTGCTCTTTGATGGTGGTCAAGACATCAAAAAACTTGATTTTTGTTGTGAGGGTGTGTCCGTGGTAGATGACTGGCATTCCATCTGGACCATCCCAACAGTCCACTGAAAGTAAACACACACACACACACACACAAACACACACACACACACACAATGCACGCAATCTTACTTAATCTACTATGCTACATACAAAAAAAAGAGTAAGTATACATGAATGCAGATGTATTTTATAGTTCCAGAGCAGTTTTAAGACCTTAAACTCTAGAAGTGCCAACAGGTAAAATTTACCCACAGCTGTTTTTTGACAGCATGCAACTTTGTTTTAATAAAATATTCTTTTATAATATATACGTCCCCCATTGTTTAACATTTCCTAAATATGCGTTACGTTACAGATTGTCAAGATAAAGTCATATTTAACAAATGGGAATTTAAACCTACAAAGCGCCAGGCATCAGACTTCCTCACTGGATTGAGGGAAGTGAGAGTCTGATGGTGTGGAGGTTTCAGGACTGAGCAATGTGTCCTGAGTTGATTCTACATCCGACGGGTCATCTGACAGCGATCCACTTGTAGAAGCTAAACATGCATAAATGTTGCATCTGCATTTACTTTTTTTTTTTACTAGCCAATAGAGCAAGGCAAAATAGATTGCTAACATTTGGTTACATCATTGATCATCAAATGCTGCAGTGGATCATTTGTTCTTTTCAAACCACCTGTTACCCTATAATGTACAATTATTGTAATAGATATAAAACATAGGCCAACAGGCCTAATACAATCAAATGTAGCCTAGATAAACATTTACAAAAAAAGACTGTCTAAAGTAGTCTTTCCCTCTGACACAGGTGTGTTTTGCGGTCCCTTAAGGAGAGTGTGCGGCTCCCTCATGTGTTTTTTGACCTGTGAAGAGTGTGTATTTTTCGACCGCAGTGTATTGTTTAGCAAAAGTGATCATTATACATTTGTACGTTAGGTAAAAATCTACTTTGCATTTTGGAATTGATTTGAACCTTTCTTTTCAGAAATAGGCATATTTTCGTTTGGACTTATGTACTGATAATTGTTTGGATACACACAAGTCTGAATCAAACTAGCAGGTCAAACACCTCATATTCTACATTATTATTGTTTAGTCCTACGAAAACAGTGTAATAGTCAATCGTTTCTTCTAAATTGTAAGCTGCATTTAAATTCAGACAGTGTTTATAATGCAACTGGGTGGATGGCATCAAAATAGCCACTTCACGAGGACGTGCGCTTCACAGATACAAAGAACGCAGGTGAATTACCTGCATGGTGAAGGCACAATAGAATCAGACTAAAGCATTCAGTAAATGCCTGAAGTGCAGGGATGCTGTCTGTAAAAATCACAATCTCAATGCATTCTAATCGCCGGTCAATTTTAACTGTTGGCGGTTTTAGGTGTACAGCAACACCTGGTGCTTTTAGTGTTAAATTTGAAGACACACAAGTTTACGTCATGTTTGTTTACTTCTGTTTGAGGCAAAGCAACACTTTAGCAAGTCCTATTTATAGAAACCTGCTTGACACGGGATTGGTGTAAAAGGCCATACAGCCCTGTTGTGTAACAGCAAGTGGACGTGCTAGTGTGTAGGTAAGGGTGTGGCGGCTGCATTGAAAGCAGGGGGTGAGACAGTTAATTACAAGGTTGAAAGTCAAGTGGTGGTGATTTACTGTACGTGGGTAACACAGCAGTATGTGTATGTGTGTTTACCCACATTCAATACAGCGGCAGCCCATCCTCAGACAGCGAGCGTACGCCTCCAGGGACGACTCACTGGAAAACTGGTCTCCCGTCAGGTAGCTAAAAATAAGCATATAACGTCAAAGTATGCACACAAATAACACACTCGCATCTAACCAGTCTTTCAAAGGATTCACACGTCAGGCACCACACACACTTTCCATGGTGGTAGCACAAACACATTGATAGTGCTATATCAAAAGGGCTTTCTCTCTTTTGTTGACAGGAGTAAACACTTCTTACTCATTCAGTCGGTCAAATCAAACCTAATCAAAGCAACATGGGAAATTTTCATCACGCTGCTCCAATGAGTATTGTTTCACATCTAGTAGTACATAAGGCTATCACATTTGAACTGCATTTCACACAATTTTCAATGGGAGGAAGTATGATGATGTATGAAGCCAGTTCAAAAGCCCCCTTTGGTTAGAGGTTTTAAGAGAGGATGCCAGCCTTAAGTGTTCCCAAGGCCTATTTTACAACTGGTTGAACTTTACAGAAGCTTGACATAATGTAATGTATGCATGAAAGCTATGGGTGCCGTTCTTACGTGTTGTGCGATGAGGAGATCCAGTAGTGGGACAGGGGGTTGTTCATATTCTCAGGACAGACCTGGTCCAGGGAGGAATCCCAAATGCTGTTCTCTTTGGAGAACAGGAATGTCAGGAGCTATACGGGAAGAGAGGAGGGCAGTGAAAACGAGGCGGAATTCAAATGTGTGGACTTTACAGCACTCACAGACTTAACCGATGTGTTTCTGGGAAGTCTGCAAGAGACTAGGACTGTCCAATCCATAATTCATCAAGTCTACAAAAGCCTCAAGCAAACTTCAGCTTTGACAGATTATTACACCTGTTCATAGCCATATAATTTAGATAGGACAATGTAAAAAAGTAATAATAACAATAACAACAACAACAAGACCAGCAAGTATGCATAATAGAGTCCATAACCCCCAAAACAATTCGGACCTGGAAGCTCACTGACCAAAAGCGATTAGGAAGCTGTGAGCATACTAGGCTTTTATAGGTGGTGGAACAAACATTTGTACCCTTGAGCAGCTTAGAAGCCCTCCAGCAGTACACTGCCAAGATCTGATCCAACACTGGACATTATTTGTATCGGAACACATGCATGTGTTCCACCACTCAAGTTTGTAACACTCCTAAATGCTTGGAAAACCATGGAGCAGCTGTCTAGTGGGCAACTTGTACATAAGTTAACAAGTGTAGAATGTTTAATAAATAAATGAGATCTGATGTTTTTCCACATACAGAATATGCATTAACATAATAATTTGGATTTGTTTTTTTATAATCTAAGAATCCTCAGGGTTTACAGTTAATATAATCTTTCAAGTACGAGATTAAGTTTGCAGTTTCCATTCTCGAAAATATAAAAACAATAAATAGGGTACAAAATGGAACAATTATTAAATTTAAGTATTACATTCTATTAGGACTGTTAATACTCATGTAAAGGGAACATTTTAACTATGTATTATATAACTCCTTTATATATAAAGAAGCAAACCCTGCACACCTTTAATAAAGTAAATGGTTAATTTGGAGGAAAAAACTAAGATGGGTAAAGTAATTGGATTAATATGCATTAAAAAAAGAAAAAGTTTGACATCCTGTCTCATCACCCCATGGACGAGCACCTTTGCACCTATCTGCCACAGTGTGAATGACTCACGTCTGCAAAAGTTGAGGAGGGTGGACATTTGGATCCAAAGACAAATAAACTGTGGCATTTGCTGTCCTATTAGGACAAAAAAAACTGAATCCCCAGCAGCTCCAGCAGTATGGTTAAATACTTTACCCTGCACTCTGGATTAGGGCTGAAACTATTCATAGATTAAATCGATTCCTAAAATGCATCGCGGCTTCGTTTAATCCATATAACTATATAGCACACTTTTTCGCACGGACACTTCTTACTGTCGCACATCGCGTTTACGTGTGAACACAACGTAATTATGATGCTGCCGTTTCAAAGTGGAGGAAGAGAGAGAAAATAGCGAGGGGCGGAGAAGAAAATGTCCAAAGTATGAGATTATTTCAAGCTAAAATAAAATAACAACTCTGTAATGTCACAGTCCGTTCCCCGTAAAACGAAACTTATGTCGCCTTGCAACAGCCCGACGGCGCCTGATTAGAAAGCACCCAGTGTTCTGCCACCACAGACAGTAACAGCAACTTTAGCATTTAACTGAAATCATAATTGTTAAGTGGAAGGCTAGCCAAAGTAAGCCATAGTCCCCAGCTGAAAATGTATACACGTGCGTTTGTTGTTCTCCTGGTTAAACTGGGGGCACCACTACCAAGCAAAAGGACTTCTTACACGACGCATCGATGAAATAATCCATAGAAGCTTCGAGTACTAAAATCATCATTAGCTGCAGCCTTACTCTGTATTTTAATAGACTGTGTGTAGCAATAACTAAGGGTGTATTCACATACACATCTATCTTGTTTGGTTCGATTCAGAATCATACTAGAGTTCGTTTTCAGAATCAGCATCAGCTTTATTGCCAGGTATGTTCCCCATTGGTGCTGATCTTTTGGGCACGTGTGAATACAGCAATTGCACCCAGCTGAAGAGGTGGTGTCGGTACAGTTCCAAATGAACTCTGGCACGGTTCGTTTAAGCTGTGAAAGTGGCTCGACCTCAATCCGACCCAATTGCAGAAAGCACTGCGCCTTTTTGGAGTTTAAATGGCAGTGTAAAAGCAAACTGCAGCAAAAAAAACAACAACATTGCATTTGGTCCAAACCAAAGCAAGCGAACAAGTGGACTTTGGTGGTCTGAATTCTTCTTATACACAGTTTTTTTTTTAGGTGTTATTTTTAGCATTACCGCAGCCTGTACACATGCTATCTAACACGCTACTACCTTAGGCAGGAAGACAATACCAACTCTTGCAGCAGCTTCCTCTTCTCTTTAGTCAATCATAGCTTTATGGTGACCACAAAAAGCATCCTTCGCTTTCCATAGAACTCTCACATGGCGCCACAGTCAATAACCTTTTCTATCTGTGTGGGAGGCAGAGCCTTGGGCTGAGATCATGGCTATCCTTGTCAATTTCTGAGCATGTCCCACCCACGGCAACACGGGGGGGGGGGGTTATCGGAAAACACAGCTTCCCAAAAAAAACAAAAAAACAAACACGTTTACTTTTATTCCCCATTTGTAAGCAAAGACACAGGGGAGAGCATGAAGAGAATAGAGAGGAAAAGGGGGAAAAAGGAAGTGGTAGATGTCGAAAGAGTGTGTACCTCGTCTTGTTGGAAATAAGGCTGCTCCACTTCTCTCAGGGGGTCTTTCAGGTAGCTGAACATAAATTCCTGAACCTTGTTGTTGGATGTGGCCCACATTTCCTGGATTCACGCACAAACATAGATGTACTTGTCTGTACTGGAGCAAGCAAATAAAACAAATCTGCAATCAACTAGAGGTCCAATGGCCCAGAGACGTTACCTTTTGAGACTCCAGGAGGAAGCTCTTGAAGTCGTCGAGGGAGATCCTCTGTTCTGGTCTGTCGACGAACCTGTAATAATGGTTCGCTTCAGTGAGCACACATCTGTGACGCTGCAAAGACTTACTGTGCGTATGTCTAGTTTTGACCTACCTCTGTAGAAATGGGATCTCCATCTGAAAGATTAGAGAAAAGGGAACATTTCAGGTAATTAATGAAAGTGCTGTGTTTTCAGTGTGTAAAGTACTTGTCGTCAAATGGACATAGACATCCTGTAGGGGGCTGGGTGGTTAGTCGCAGGGGGCACTGAGGTCATCCATTTAATCTGACCCCAGCCAGCCTGCCATCTCTCATCAGTGTGTGTGTATGTGTGTGTGTGTGCGCCCTAATGGCCTGCACCAGAGGGGTTTGGTGGGTTTTTAAACCGGTCCATATTGATCTCACAGCCATTTGAGAACAGACAGATGGGGGAGGAAGGGTGCCTTGGCAGGGCATCAGAGCTTGGGGATGAAAGTGCTTGGACAGAACTATCTGTGCATACATAAAATGACTGCACTTACATTTTTCTGGGCATCAAACATGAGGCTGCGATAGAGCTGGGCAAACTGGCTAAAGGACACGTCTCCGTTCCTCAACTCTGAGTCCTGCAAAACAAGTAGAGCAAGTGAGAGAGAAAGCAAAAAGGCCGTTAACGGCAAATCATAAATCTTTAGCTTCCAGCGACATCATTTTGAAAGGGAAGTGAGCAGGGAGATGGAGTGGGAAGGGGGGCGTTTGTGCTAAGTAGAAGGAGGTTACCGGAAGTTTCTCTCGGAGGAACCTCATGTTGGGAACCCTGTAGTTGACCTGGCTCAGCATGCTCTTCAGATCCTTACAGGATATCCTAAAACACATACGCATGTTTTGTTGAGAACTGAAACACAAACATGGATACGCACGTACAATAAGCGCAGACTTCTGCTAACTTGCACGCATCGCTCCTGTTATGGTGCCGACAAATCATTTTGAAATTTACAGACTTACTGAAAGCTTGCACCCCCCACCCCACACACACACCCCCCAATGCTCTGCTGAGTGTTTTTGTCTTCACTTTTACTACACAGCCTGGAATTTTGGCCCGAGAGGACAATACTACTGCAGCGTAACAAAGGCCTTTTCGTCAGGGATGTAACAGACAAACATCTCTGTACATCTCCTCTATCCTCTGCAGTCTGTTTCCTGCTGCAGGAAGAGGTGCTGGTGTGCGGCTGAGAGGTTAGTTCCTTCACTACACCTCAACAAAGCTGTCTCACAGACACCTACCAGCCTGGTGCAGCTAGTCTACTTTTCTCTAGATGACACACTGGCAAAAGGACCCACAACTGCTGCACCAAATAATCGAGTTATATGTAACTTCACCCATTTCCTGTGCGAATAATCTCATGAACTCTCAAGTTTAAAATTGTTTAACTGGGCAGACTTACCTGTCTTCTCTGTTGCGATCAACGGCGTAGAACTGCTTACGTAACCATCTAATAAAAAAAGAGAAAGAGAGAATTAAGAATTATGCAGCTTATTATCATACGCTGTCTGTCCACAGCACCTCATAATAACATCAGTTTTGGATGGGATGTGCAGCCACTTGTATACTGTTTACCTCTCTATCTGGAGCGGTGTCGGAGACTTTAGTGTGTCGGCCACAAGCCAGTTTAACCCCTTCACCCACATGGTCATCTCCTCATCAGACGTTGCTGAGGGAAAAAAAATAAAATAAATCAACACATAACAATATAACAGTATTTTCAGATTTCTTTCTTTTTATTTCTTTGTATAGTGCTGCAACTACCGATCATTTCCATATCGATTCATTTAGCGATTGTTTTCTCGACTAAGAGATCTTTTTTTGTCTGACTAACAGTCTAAACCTTTATAATATTCAATGTCATATTTGACAAAGAATAAACACACATTGTCACATTTGAGAAGCTGGAACCAGAGAATCTTTGGTAATTTTACATGTAAAATGACAAGATGAATAATCGATTATCAAAACAGTTGCGGATGAATAGACTAATCCTTGCAGTTCTAGTATTCTGTGCTGTTCAGATTGTAAAGCCCTTTGAGTAAAAGTTGTGATTTTGGGTTCACTTGATAGTGGCACTAAAGCTCCAACTTTTGAACATTTAATCAAGACCAGCTTTTGTTTTGGTACTATAAGTTAAGATGTATTCATTCAGAGTCCCATCTGTACAAAAAAACTACAATTAATAAGTCCACAAGAGTAGGGGTGTCCAGATCCAATCTCAAAGATCAGTATCGAGGCCGATCAAGGCATTTTTTAAAACTGATCTATATTGGGTTTATTGAGCTATATTAAGCCCAAGCAGATCCTTTGTTTTTTGTCTTTGTTTCACACAGGTGTTTTTTACTCATGAAGCTTTCATGCAGATCACTGCAAAGAGTGCAGCAGCCGTCTGTCTACTTCTCCACCACTTCGCTGAGCTCCGCCCGCGGGGAAACACCACACACCGTCAACTACAGCCAAACGCAGTACGAGACGGTTTATTTATGTCATATACACACTTTTTGTGCACTTGTTTGATTTCAGCTCAGTGTGAGAATCTCTTGCGTTTTGTTGTCATCTATGGTGCATGGTGGTTCGTTGCCTAGCCCCCTGCTCGGAGCAGAGACAAGACAGCGGTGGAGAGCCAACAGCAACCACACTCACCACGCCACAGCGAGAACAAAAGCCCCACAAGTAAAAAGCCAGTAAGAGTAATTAATTAACGTAAGCTGTGCAAAAGATGTACAGAGGGCGAAAACCCCCCCAGTTATTTCAGGTAACTCAGGCAACAGCTGCATCGAAGCAATACGACACTTTCAAAAGGAGAGAGAAATTCCTTTGAGAAAGCGAAAGTCCAAAAGGATTATTTTTATTTATCTTATAAAAAGGAACAGCTTGGAATACAATGCAGAGCAATTCAACTGTCAAGCATATACATTGAATGTTAAATGACTTGATTGGGGGCAAAAACCTTAATTGGGACATCCCTCAAAAATCAGTGGTACTCAGGGTTAACTGAGGGACGTTTGCAGTTCATGAGCGTATTATTGTTAAAAACAGGATGGTAACGTGGATTGCTTATACATCTGTAGGTATGTGAGCCTGTGGTGGTGTCTGTGCGTACCTGCCAGGCTGAGTGATTTAAGGCGAAACTCTGTGCCATACAGGATGACAAAGCTGTGAGCCTGGTCCTGCCGCGCTGCCGAGTCCTCCACATAGCGCTCAAAGTCCCGTGGCTTCTGTCCGGAACGGATCTCCTTGATCTCCCGAATGTCAACTGGAGACACAGACACACACGTACAGTTAAAACACAGAACTTTCCTTGCACAGAGAAAGATGTCCTCAGTAGAGCTGGGGGATGCGGTTGAAACCAAAATCTTGATATTAATATGACTAATTTTACGTTGCAATATGCAAAATCCCATGTAAAAACAATTATGTTTAACACACTTAATTATGCTTTACATCATAGAGGTCTAACAAACCTTTGCTTGGAAATATTAATTTGGCGAACAGAATAACAACAAAACAAAAATATTATCTTCATAAAACCACTCAAGGTCCATAAACAATCGTATTGAATTATCGTCATATCGTTAGTGTTTTATAATTTAATTTATTGATCATTTAATTTCATAAATCAGATGTTTTTGTTGTTGCTTCAATAATTCTCATACTAACCTTCTAGCATACAGACCAACACACAGCATGTGCGAGATATTTCAAGCCCCCAACCACATTAAACAGTGAAACTGAGGCCACTGCCTAAACCACACTTCAGGTGAAGACATACACAAAACAAATATGGATTTCAAATGAAGAGGATGATCAAATCACTGACCCCAAATTAACCCCAGTTTGCTTTTCACCACTGAAATATACCAAAACCACCAATTACTGATCTGACAACTTAAGACTGAGTCAGAAACTGACCGGGCGAATATAACAGATTATAAACACGTTGCAGACATATTGTATCTGGGTATACAAACAAGAAGAAAGAACAAAGTGTATACGACAGTAGAATATAAAAGTTGTACATTACTTAACAAATCTGCCTACTGAGCTCAAGCAGCCTATATCTTGTACTTTCTCTACCCTGGATTGGTAAAAAAATAAACACAAGACTGCTTCGTCGTTTATCTTTAGGAATGATACAACTGAAGAAAAAAAACTGGTGCAATTTTGTCTCAAGTCCATTTATAGCCAGTCAGAAAATTTACGAGTGTGTAGGCTATAAAGTAACTCAACGCGTTCCTATCAGCGTTGTATTAGTAGCAGGGACTCTCCTGCTAAACGCACGCACTTCTTTCAGCTCCTGCTTCTCTTCCTGCCCCTGAACCACACATCCTGTGCTTTTGTCGCCTACACACCACATCTGTGCTTACGTAAAGGTGAGCATGTGCATGTTCTCTTCTCAAGCATTTAAAAAAAAAAAAAACACAAAAAAAAAGTATGTCTTCTCAAGCAGAATTTCACCACGCTGAGATATCTAAATCATACATCATATCTCGGTGTACTTCACCCGCCAGATGGGCCAGCAGACTTCCGCTGAGAGCAAGGAGGCTTCGACAGGCTGATCTGTTAAGACAACACTTTGAGTCATTCGAGTCAAAATATTTAGAGCTCGCCTCAGACAGATGCAGGAAATAAAGAGATAGCCAGAGGTGTAACCTTACCAAAAGGAGATGAGAGGAGGTATCCTGCAACACACTCCCACACTTCCTCCTGTTCTCCATCTTGCCTTCCAAACTATTTTTCGACACCACGGGCAATAAAATACCTACGTTTCTATACCAAAATGATACTTTACTTTGGAGGAATGTTTAATTTTTCTCAGAAAGCAAAATCTTTCATATATTATATGTCTAAAACACAAGCAGCAATACAAGATGTTTGCATGAAAAAGAAAGACTAGTGCTTAATCAGCCAGTCGTTCTATTATTTGCCAACTATTTTGGTTTTACTCATGTAAGACCTCTTATCAAGGACAAACAGTAAAATTTTGCTGGGTCCAGTATCTGAAATGTGAGGATTTACTACTTTTCTCTGTTTTATAGTACTGCAAATGACATAAAACATGAATACCATTTGTGCATTTGATTATTGGATAGTAAAAACAAAACTATTAGAAGATGTCACCTTGTGCTGTGACGGGGATTTGTCACCATTCTCTGATATTTTATCAACTAAACGATTGATTAATCAAAGAATAATCAAATGGTTAAACTATAATGAAAATAAATGTTAGCTGAAGTCCTTATAACATCTATATTAAATTGGCAACATTTTGATTTAAATCAAACTATCTGATCAAAGAAGAAGTAAACAAGATTACAAATGTTACTGGAAATTTGATGCCAACCTTTGGAAAATTGACACTTGGTGCTATGGCCAAAAAAAGAGGTTTGATCAAAACCCAGCTCACCCTCACCACACCTTCAATTCATTACATGCATTACAACAGAGCGGTTGGTTCTGTTAGATGTGTGCAGTTGCAGGGGAGGGAAAACTAGAACTGCACTATGTTGATGAATAATAATGTTGCTGTTATTTTGCTGGATATTGGAACCGTGACATGAATGACATTTAGAGCTGCAACGATCAAACGGTCATTTTTCATGCAATTATTTTAAACATTCGCTGGTTAAAGCTTCTAAAATGTGACAACTTACTGCTATTCTTTGTCCTATCGGGTTGAAAACTTAATATTTTTGGAGTTTTGGACTGTTTAGTTGGGGGGAAAACCAACTTGAATACATCTGTTTGGGCTTTGTGAAAACAGCAGGCATCTTTCACTATTTTCTTAAATTTTATAGACAAAATGAGCTATGAAATGAAATAATGGTCAAATTGATCAAGAATGAAAATAATTGTTAGTTGCAGTCATAACTCCATTCCATGTTTGACCGCAGACTAAATAAAATCTAGACTGTAGCAGTTAAACAGGTTCATATTGCACTAAAATGTTCGAGTGTAGCCTAGAGGGTGACAGTGTTTCCACTCACACATCAGCTGATCCGTATCAGCTTCTTTAAAATGACTTTGGGTAAAGTCATACAGCTATATGGATTCTGTTCCCCATTCCAACACTTTGTAAATACAGCGAGTAAAACTGCACTTGTTTTCCAGTGACAACCTGATGTTCACAACAATCTTTTCATACAGACAAAAAAAACATCTAAAAGCAGATTCTGATTGTGTAACCGTGTTGCTGCCTGCAGGATATAGTCCCACTAACTTGTTGATATCCAGTAATTCTCATAAATAAACTTGGCTGGGCTGACACCATGCGTGTGTTAGCCCAGCTATGGAAAAAGCAGTCAGATAGAGGACAGTCTCCAGACGTGTGCAGGTCATTCCATTCACATACACAGGACACGAACGACCTGATGATTCTCCATTATTTAGAAAAGTTCCTCTCCAAAGTAAAGTCCAGGAAATAGCAGACAACATTTAACAGCTGTTGAATGCAGGTCAATGGGGGCTCATCCAGTATTGTGACTGATAACCACCAGTATCAATAACGTTCAGGCGCAGCATCTTGTATGAATAGTTGGTCACATTTGTGGTTATTCACACTCCGCGGAGAGACACATGCAACAAAACACCACACATTCCAAGCTTCAGTGCACCATTCAAATGATGGTGATCGTAGTCATTATAGACTCATCTGCTAACTATTGTCTCAGTTTATTATTTAGTCTATGAAATGTCAGGCAATAGGGTAAACTGTCAATCCCACTTTCCCCAGAGTTGTTTTGCCCGATGAACAGCCCACAGAGATTCCGTTTACAATGATATAACAAAGAAAAAACTCACAACTGAGAAGCTATAATTAAGGATTTCTGTGTCTGAAAAGTGACTGGTCATTCAAGTTTCTATTAAAACAACTAATGGTTGTTTCTGGTCCAACACAAATAAAAAAGTATGACGCCATAAATGATACTGTCAAATAACAAGTTTGGATATGTATGTGCATCGTTCTACTGCGACATTAACAGATCTATTGTGCAGTAGTTGTGGCATGCCATCACTGGTCAAAGCGGTGTGAAAAAAGTCTTGTCTGTCAATGTTAGTTTGGTTTTAGGTGTCACAGTTATGTGTTAACTAACTGGTTGAGTTACTCCTGCAGAGAAATCTCAATGTGAGTTGGAAAGACTGCTGACAGACAAGTGTGACATGAAAATGTGGTCTGAGTTATCAGAGGAGTCTTCTGGATCCATCAACACAGACCCATGATGTGTGAATCATTACTTCTCACTGACATGCAGTATCCGTTAGATTTAAGCCCATTAAAAAGGCAATCAATACCTTACATATGCTTGTCAAATAAGTTCATGAAGAACTGTGATAATATTTATAAACAACTTAAGAAGTAGTGAGGCTCCATCTTCCATTCCCATATTATATAATACAGACAATGATACAATATTTTGTGTAGTGCTACATGAGCTATGGCTTAGCTGATTTCACCGCTGATTTTGGTTCCTCTTGTCTGGTTTAAGTTTTAAAATCTTCAATCACAGTATATGTAATGTTATATGGGCAGTATCCTTATATATTGTGTAATGTGTAGCACAACCGATAATGGATCGTTATTTGGGAGAATCAACAATGTCAATATGGATCGCTGAGATTTTTTTATTTTCAATAATAAAAAATGTTTTGTAGGACATTTTGCAGTGTAAAAATAAACTTCTCACATGGCCAATATATAACGGCAACATCAACAAAAAAATGTCACTTATAATGTTTTCTGTTACACACCGGGTCAAACTGACACGATTTACCAAACGCTGTTGCCAAGATAACAGGTCTCCCCACACCCAGCCTCAATTGTAAGGCCATCACAGGCATTCCAAGTACAATAGTACAGGACATTACACTCGCACAAAATCGCCACTTCACTCTAGTATCTTCTGGGCGCAAGTGCCTGAGGTCCAGAAAGGCTTGTTTTGGCAAAAGCCTGGTACCTGCAGCCATAGCAGCCCTGAACAAGGTTTCTCGATGAGGATACCAGGATCCTTGCTTTCACCTGTCCTGTCTGTTGTTGCTGTTGTATGTTGTTTACGCTGTACATTTGTTGGGAATGATATGTGAGGAGGAAAATGTTGTATGTTAAGTGTTGCTGTACAGTGCTGTGAAAAATAACTTCCCCCTGGGACAATAAAGTCTAAAGTCTGAAAGTCCAAATCCATTATTCAATGCAGAGTATAAATGTAGTTATGTGAGCCAGTAACAGGTTGTTCTAGATGGATTTTTTAATTAATTAATGAAATAGAAAAATACCCTAGGTTATGTAGGCTTTGAGGCTTGGGTACCATGGCCAAGTTATCAAATTTCCAGGAACTGTGGGTTGGTTAAGGCACGTGCATTTTGATTCTGCTTATCGGTTCCTAACTTTTTCATGCTACCGATTGAACTGAAAGTGAGCATTTTACAGTCCATAAAAGTTGCGCTTATCTACCAGGACCTGCTACGCGGACCTAACGTCACGTCATCAAAGCATGCAAGAAGAGAGTACTTCTGTTTACATTTGCACAATTTCCCCCATTCCTTTTAAGGAATACAATGCTGTAACTAAAGCCATTCCTTCAGGATTCATCTAATTAAGAGTCATGTTTGTTTTAATGAAGTAAATACCTCATATGCTCAATTTACATTGTGTTTGCATGGCATCAAATTACATGATTTCAAAAATTAATAAATACATTTGTCAGATTTTACAGTTATTACAAGAGGAAAGTTTTATTGGTATTTACATTTAGAAGACACAGATTGGGGGCCTTAACCTCATACATTTTGTATTTCTAACAAAGTAAATTTTACATCTATCTATCTTTTACATCTATGCAGTAAATTCTATAATATCCAGATATGTGGGTGTTGATAGCTCCTGCTATCCAACTTTTCTTTCAATGTTAATCTACAAAGAAATTTTAGTCCAATTTAAATTGTTTCATTTTCCATCCCCCAGTGGTCACTTATAACGTTTCTTTTAAGGATGTATAATGTTATTATGACAATGGTATGGATAAGTCTCAAATGTATGTTGTTAACCATTTTATTTTACTTTCCATTCATAAGCAAAGATTCTTAGGTTCTCAACCCTCATTCCCTGTTTTTTTTGTGGAATTTAAGTCACTTCACAAATTCCTTTCCCTGATAAACAATAAGAAAAGCAACAGATTTATAGACACCATATAATTGCTTTATCTTCTATCTATTGGTATTGTATAATGAATTTACCCATTTTGTATCCTGCATTTATTTACTTCTCTACAATTATTTATTTACTTTTTCTACAATTGTTTACTATCTGATTAGGATGAGAAAAAAAGTTTATGTATGTTTTTAAAGTAGGTCCTTGCGTGTATATTTTATGATTTTATATATGTGGTACGTATTTTTCTCTCTGACATTGTACTGTGTATTTGCATGCATCTGACCATTATTGTAATTTATCATGAATAAATTTGGAAAACTTTGGCTTAGCTTCACTTAAAAAAAGATAACTACACAGTAACAGGCAACACCTGCAGTAAGAATATTTCATGCAAGGGAGTAAGCATGAATCTGAAGGAAAGCACCGTGTTCAATGTGTTTCGTTCTCCCAGCTACAGTGACGCCCCAGATACAGCTAACGCTAACAGTAGCGACGTCTCACGCTACAAAACACAGATGAGCTGATATTCACCTTTTTTATTTAACGAAAACAAATGATGTCAACCAAATAAATTATTCCATTATCTATTTTTTCTTAAATACGAGTCCCCAGTGACACCCCTCTAGTACAGAAACTCATTTTACTTTAGCCATGAAGGGGAAGATGAACAAAGATTTGTGGTGAAGGGGATGGAATCATAAGAGACATTCGATAAGTAGAAAAGGAACCGACTAAATTTAAACGATACCCAACCCTGTGACATCATTCTTTATATATAACATGTATGTATGTATAACAATATATATTTAAAACTAGCGAGTAACAGTTTAAGATTACATTTGCTGTCATTTAGGAGAAAACTGTTAACATTTAGAAAAGACAATGGTGACTGAGGAAGTTTATGGCTCAAAACTAAACTTTTTCTTACAAAAACTCACAAGGGGGGAGCGCCAACAGTGATTCACATTAGCCATACTGACAAAACTGCCTGCAGACTTAATGTGTATTGCCCTTGTGAGTGCAGGCATCAGCTGAAGCCGATTATCTCAAAATGCTAGATACCGGGCTGATTAATCGGTCTATCATTATACATGATACATGTCTGCTTTAAGCTAATATCGGCCAATTTATCTGTTTAGCTCTAGTGATCGTATATTTTGATGTAAAACTGGTGTGAACACCAATATCACCATAGAGCAGTCATGTTTTTTGATTTGCAACACTGCCCATGGCTTAATACAAGCTAGAGACAACAAAAGGTTGGCTACCTTGGTGGACATAGTACAGAAACGTCTTTACTGGTCATCAAATTTCTGTCATCGTACGGAATATGTTCTCATATACAGTGCTAATCAGCAAAATCAGCTCCAGTAATTATCTTTTAAAAAAATTATCAAAAAGCATCTTAAAGTCCCCTACTTCTGAGCTTCTGAGGAAAGCATGGAAACATGAGAGGATCTGACGCTGTGGTGGACTCCAAGAACCATGATTTTCCTACCAGGGCACCAAGGTTAAATCATGTAGTGAAGCTCATTCATAAAAATCTAAAACTGGCTCATTCAGTAAAGCATCGATGCCAGTCAAGTTAATTCACTCTAACATCTGGATGATAAAGTAGCAAAATGTGTCACAGTCAAACATGATTGTGGATTCACGCTTGTGTTGCTTTGTTAACATACTCAGAAACCAGTAGTTAAGATGATTTGTATGATACTCTGGAGATATACTTTATGCGATGTCTCTCCAGTAACAAAACAAACTACACACTCATGCGCAGCCTAATATAGACTCACTTTTTCACTTGAAAAGACTGTACAAGTCAGGTATGCAAAGCTTTACGTTTATGATATGCCCCGTCTGTACCTCTATTCAGCCTGAGACCGCCATTTCTTCTGCACGACCACATCCTGCTTTGTCAGGCCCGACCTACATTTTATTGCATTAGATTATGATATATATGTGCCACAATAGATATCAACCACCAGTTATTTGGCGAGCAACACAGGCCAACTCCACGTGCATGAAACAAGCATCTTTACAGAAAATCAATCTGGGAGAGAAAATATGCAATATACACTTCGATTAGGAGACAAGAAAAGCTATGTTTCTCAGTATTTTATATTTAGCAACAAACTACAGTGCTGCTCGTATAGCTGAGAGGCATCATTCTCTCACTGTCATTGATAAGGGTTAAATACAGCGAGCCAAATTGTTCCCAAATGACCACACACTTCCAGTAAAAACACTCATATTCTATTTCTGTACATTAGAGAGCCGCCTAGGCCGATTTCACCTCTCCACGAGTATCAAATTGCAGCTATGAGCTCATGTGTGTATAAGCTCTTCATCACAAGGAAGATGATACTGTTGTGTAAAAAAAAGAAAGCCTACCTTTTTTGTGTACTTTTTTTTTGCTGCATCCGGAGCAGAGTGCAGCTGTGCACAAGGCATCCTGCTACCCGAGAGACAGGCGACTTAACAACTCACTAAAAGGCCTGCGTGTCCTCAGTTAGACACGCAGTTTTGTTGAAGATTAACTTGAATGTCAGCTTACTGGTGAACTACAGAATATTCCTATTAATGCAACAAATGAAGAGTTCCAGTAGCAGGAACGGCACTTTCTTCTTCTCGTCGACCCCTGGATTTGTACCCGAGATATGATTTATGTAACAGTTGTTACCTTTAATATCCATCGTTCATACAAGAGTCACGCCTGCTCAGTCATTTGTTTTTGCGTTGTTTTTATATGATACTACAAAATAAAACAAATAATTTAAGGTAACTCAATTCTGAATGATGAACAACAACAAACACACGGACAAACCAAATCCTATAAATTTCAGCGGGAAAGAACGGCAACTTTCAGGAACGAAGCTGAAATAAAAACTGTAATACTGATAGAGAGACGCAACAGGGACTTTCTTTTTAGTAATGTTGTTATACAGCTTGCATGTCTTTTTCTGTCTTGGAGGCAGCATCACAGTAAGGCAATAACACCTGTGTTGTTAGACTTGGGTGCAGAATGAACAATTAATGCCCCCCCATTTTACTTTAATTTCCATAGCCAATCCTTTAAAATAAATATCACCACAATACCAGTCTTAATTCATTTAAACCATAGAATCATGACATATGGTTTAACCAAGCCTTGCAACTTACAGTCTTTAGGGTCTAAAAAAGATTTTGGATTTGACTTCTTCAACACTAACGGACATCATACACCACCTGTTGACAATACCACCTCATGTGTTCTTTTGTGAGCCATTCACACGCCTCACAACACTGCAATTTTCAGATTTCTGAATGCATGTAAACCAACCAGTTCTGACATGGATCTCTGTTTGTGTGTATGTTTGTGTTTGCACGCTACTCACTCTCTCCCTCTATTTTATCCGTGCCCCGTGTCCAGATAATAGTCCTTGTCTCCAGCTTGACTTGAAATGTCCGTCTCTCTGGCCGCTGGGACTTCTTAGAATAAATCAGTGTCAGTACTGTCCCGAGCTCCAGGTCTCGGTACAGGTTGTTCATCTCTGTGTCGTTTTCCATCCAAGGAACAGGTCCGTTGGAAAAGAAGCCAGTGGTCCCCGCCATGTTCACTTCCCCTGTTTGTTGTCAGTTTCCTCTCTGAACAATCTGCTCAGTCCAGGCCTAGACAGGGATACTACAGCAGGAGAAGAGGGGGGGGGGGACCCATGAAACAACAATTCCCTGAGGACTTCTAGTGTGTCGATGCTGTACACACATTACAGTTAAGAGTTGGGTCTGTCAGGAGACAAGTTTTAAATAAAGCTTTCCGTACATATGCATTTCATGTATATACACACCTGCAGATAAGCTCTCAGTGTAAGAGAGAAAACCCATTTTTCTGCATCCAATATATCTTTCGATTACTCTCATCTTCCTGTTTAAATACACATTGGTATTTATAATACCTATATCACTATTTTTTTGAAAGCCTGAAATATACTCATTTATAAATTTACATTCACCCATAATCCCTTTTTTGTGTACACACTACTTTATCATACAGATACATTTAGGACAATAAATAGTGAACAGTAGTGCCATTTTACACAAATCTTCTGTCATCTGTATCTTTCCTTTTGTAACACTAAAAGGAAAGATATGGGGCAAAATGTAAAATGTGTACGCTTTGTATACAAACGTGCAAAGTTTGAATATTTAGTTTTACATGAATGTTTCATGTTTTGTACAGAAACAAATGTCACAAAACCTACATTATACGTACATAAAGTGGTGATAAATCAGCATATACATAATAAATAATGTTTTTTTTAAATGGACAAAGACACGTATGTACGTTGGTATACAAAGCATAAGTATGTCATTGTATTAATTTTTCTGTAGGGTAAGGTTACTCTTAGTATTGAGCACCTCTCCAACAGTAATATGACTTGTAATTAAATGACAGCTGCAGCCCCTAAAACGCCTGGCAAGGAGAAAACGTGTTGATTAAGCTAATCACGCCTGATAACGTTAACTTTCTCCCCGACATGATTTTAACTTTAATCCAGCAGCGAGGAGGTTTAATCTGATTTTTTTTTAACTAATGTTACCAACAGGCCTGTAACCTGCTGCAGTCCGTCCCAGAAGAAAAAGTTTCCTTTTGGATACGTGAGGCATCACATTATTTGGGAATACTGGTGGCGAATGGCAGCAGCAGAGTGGGATAACAAGAAACGTCTGGCTATTTTCACAGCGTGGAAACGGGGCCGGTGTGTGCTAGCATTTTGCTGGGCCGAGAGGAAGATTCACGGCTGGTTCCAACCCATGGAATAAAAAAGCCCAGGTGGCAGTAGCTATCCTGCCCTTCTCTCCCCCCTCTCTTTTCGCCTTACTGTACTGGGAAAAATCAACTGGAAAACAACACGTCGCAGGGACCGCTGCGCTGTACCTACCGCCGCAATCTCGGCCCGACCGCACATCTCCAACTGCTGCTCCTCTCGCGCTCCCGTCGTCTTTCTCCTTTTCCCCCCGCACCCCCGGTTTTCCGTAATTAAATCATCACTAGGCCTTGGTAAGGCGCTGCAGTCCCGACGACAACAATTCCCGTTTCCTCTTCACCCCTCCGTCCGTCCATAGAGAGAGGCAGGCAGACAGCGAGAGCGGTGGTAAGACTACGCAAGTTTGTCTGCTCTCCGATCCAGCCAGTGTGGGCCCTTCCCCCGCCCCCATCCGACCACCAGCAACCAGACCGGAGTCAAAAACCAGGCTTCCGCTCAGGGTTTTCACAATAAGATTCGTGTCAAGAGACTTGTTGCTCGGTGTTTTGGAGCAGACACTGTAGTAGGGGTACAGTCAAGCCCCAGCTTCATGTAAGTTTTTCTTTCATTTTTTTTTGTCGATTACATTAGAAAAATTCTCTGTCAACATTATACAAAATGTAAAATAACAGAAAACGACATTTGAAACACAAATCTTTTTCTATTACCTAGCTACAGTGTCTACTGCATTAGGATTTCAACCCATTTCACAAAGTGCATCCTTCCTTGACATCCAAAAACGATGACAAATGGATGAATAAGAATCTATAATATTGTATGTTTTTTTTGTTTCATTTGCATGAACATAAAGTAATCAGTTACATTATGGTATTATTTCATAAGCATTTTCTATGGGCCCCCCCCAGCATCCATGGCTATTCATTCTAATAAAATTTATTTGATCACAATTGCCATACTTCCGGTAATTTTGCGGGTCTCCCGTTAGCTCAAGAGCACCCGTTATCATCCTTTTTTTTTTCTGTACTTCAAAACTAGCTATCTCCTCAATATAATCTGTATCACAGGTTACTGTATCACAACTTGTCAAGTTACAACTTTGTAATTATTCATCCTGTAACTAATACTGCACTTCATTGCAATGTCTAAATTACCAATCAAAGCCAAAGTTGCTGTTTGTGTTGTCTGAATTATTAAATTGTTGTACTTTTCTTCTCCCTAGGAAACTCACTTGAACATTTATCGAAATGGGGATGAAATATACATGAAAATAGAAAATATTGATAAATGAATTGCTTTTGAGATATATAACTGGACTATGATTCCTGCCTTGACTTCAATTTGGATTATATCTCTGATGTTTGTTTTTGTATACTCAGGGAATCATCTTGCTTTTTCTCATCCAATTTTCAAGTAAAAACAATAAATAAAAGGACAAAGCATGGAGAAAAAAGACAAGGTTGATATTTTATTCTGAAAACTACAAAGCTCAAAACAATAAGCATTTGACCAATCAGGAGTTGTGTGATAAATGATCAAATATCATGAAATAGTTAATGGTTAAAGTTAAAGTATCCATTCACATTTGGAAATTAATTCAAAGAGGACACTTTCTGCTTAATCACAGCAATACAAAAAACAGCACACTACAATGATAAGACTTCTTTTTTGGCAAAATCCACACCCCTCTCAGAAACTGTCTCTGTCTGAAGGAACAGTTTCTCTTCAGCTCTGACCAAATATTATGCAGTACGTCAGCTGTTTCAAGTAACCAAGAGGAATGTGCAGTCTTGTTCATTGCAAAACTGTGGAAACAGACACACACGAGTTGCATATGAGCAATGAAGAGCTTTCTGTTGACAATGAATACAACACACATTTTATAAAACACTGAATCATAGTTAAATGACAAAAAATATTTACATCCCTGAAATAAACAACAAAATCAAACTAAATGAAAAAAAAATAAGATGACATTCGGTGTGCTAATAATTAGGTGAGCATAGTGCTAGGGTTTTCTGTTCTTCACACTGTCTTCAGGCTGTCAGGCTCATTTTATTGTACCAATCTTTCACACTAAAATTCCACAAACTGAAATTCATCCTATCATCTCTCATGTTGTTCCTCACAGTCTCCCACACAAACATTTATTAATTCATTATTCTATGAGAATATAGAATTTCTCAATCAGTCTGATGGCTTACAAATTTCAGCACAGTCATGTCTGACAAAAGATAATACTAATGTGTTCATAGGTGTTTGATCATGGGCAGATAGCTGCAGCTACATACACACTACTGTCATTTTTTAAAGAGAGATGCCCTTTGGCAGCTTGGTCAAATGGTTCAGGAGTTATTTTCCTATGGTCACAACCAATCCATATATACAGCACAAGTATTAAACTGTGGTCACAACTCGGACAAAGTCTCTGCTCCCTCCTTCACAGCCCTGCAGTAACCACACAGTGGAATCATTTGACATCAACTACAAACCATCTTTACAATCAAAGGCATGGGTAGAAAGGTAAAACATTAAGTGTGTTTAAAACTCGTAATCCTTGTCAGCCATGTCAATTGCCCAGGCAAACTTCTCTCTCTGGGTTTTGTTGTAGATCTTCTCAATGGGAACACTCCATTTCTTGCACCTGGAGTAGAGGAAAGTTTATAAATGTAAAATTAATCATCATCATCCACTCACTGGCTGCACCACCGCGTCTATTTATAGGAACTACTGCTATATAGGAAATTCGATGAAATAGACCAGACAGTCAGCTGTCAAAAGAAAATCTAAAACTATTTTGCTCACGTGCATTGCATAAATGTTGTTAGAACTTGATTTCATTGCATGTTACTTTTTATATTGAACTGAAAGTATAACATTTTACTATATTAGTGTAATACCATCTATAATCCTGTGTCTTTAGAGGCAGTCCATATGTACAGTATACCATATCTATGGTAATGTTAAAACATTGATTCACTGTAATGACAAGGTCCTGGTAGAGACCTTTTTCACGGCAGACATTTTGACTTGTCATAGCAATAAAAGCACGGGTCAAACACATTTTGTGACTACAAGTGACTTCTATGAGTGTGTGTAGTTATGCACCAAGGTGCACACCAAACAAATCTAATGTTACATTTAATGCATGAAGGTGTTAAAATGAGAAACACTCATATTGGGCATATGTGAATCAAACATAAGCAGCTAACTAGTAGCTAATTAAAAAAACAGATAATTTCCCTGCTAATTTCAGAAGAGGATTGTAGCTAGCAAGGACAACAGATTGGTTTAGCGAACCTAGTACCCTCTCTGCATGACAGAACCATACGTCAGCTAGCAGTCAACCCAATATGACTCTATGTTTTCATCTCTGTTACACATACAACTACAGTGAAGACCAGGTTCCCATGCACCACCCTATGAGTGGGAACCCCATCCCTTACGCCTTACAATCAGGGAAAACATGGAGCATTCCTGTATCCATTGTGCTTGAGGAGGAGGCACTCCATAAATAGCTGTGGGGTATGGGTTAGGGAAGGCGGACAACTGTTCCCCTTCTCTGTGGCCTGGTCCTCCATTCAGCCACAGAAAGCTCCTCATTGACTTCCCACATGGAGGAAGGAGTGCTGTTTGGGGACGCTCCCTGGCTTTCAGAAACAAACCCCATTGTTTATCGCGCTCACACGCTTTTCTTCCTCTTGTTTTCCTTCTGCAGACGTTAGCTTTTTTGCCTGTGCTGCTCCTTTTCCTACAATGCAAGAGCGTTTCCTGCCTTTCTGTCACCAAGGTAGACATGCACCCACCCACCCAGAGAAAGTCAGCCTATTAAACAGTAGGTGGTGGACTCATTTAATGTCACAGGGTTTTTTTTGTTTTTACCATAATCACACCTGTAATCAAATAATAGTTAGTAGCTGATAAAAACAGATGTAAACAGCTTCAGCTGAGCCACATAAATACCATGCAACAGAGATGCGTGGATCCAAGTAGTTGAGCTTGGAGGTGCCCAGAGCAATTTGCTTGTTCTCCTCTCTGTCTGTGGCCTGCACCTGGAGCTTCATCAGCTGCTCCTCTATCCTCTGGACAGCTTTCCGCTTCACCTCCACAGCCCTGAGAGAGACACAAAGACAGACAGAGGGAGATGGATACAAGAAGATAAAGACAGAGATGCATAGAGGAAGGGAGACACAAAGAGAGGAAGAATTATACAGATTGTCCGTCTGATGTTTAGGAGTCAACCAAACATTGTGGCCGTACATCCCAGGAACAAAGAGGTTTAAGTAGGTAATTAAGGAATAAAACTGTGACAGTCTCTGGCACAGGCTTCCTTACTTTTTACTCTTGTCATCATGGGAAGCCTTGTGATCAGCCTTGGCAGCCTTCAGCTGCTTCCTGGCTGCTGACAGTTGATTCTGTTTCTCGTCGATCTGCAATCACAGCAAACACACGCCGAGTAAACTAGATAATCTGCGTCACGGAGAGAGGGAGTATCTTTATCTTTCACAATGACAAAAAAATCAAAATTTTATTCAAGGCAACCACCGCGACCCTGTACGCAGGATAAGCGGTTGATGATGGATGGATGGATGGACTCAAGGCAACCAAGCTGACGCCAAGACATCATTGCCTGCGGAGAGACAACTAAACTGAAGAAAGGGGGAACACAGCGGTTTACCTTGGTCTGAAGGTTTTGCATGGACTTCTCAAATGTTTTGGGTGGAGCTCTCTGGTGGTTACAGAGGATGGCCACTGCACGGTTGGCTCGGTTGTATGACAGGATTTTAGCTGGGATACTGTCATCAGCTGGAGACCAAACAATGACACAACAAGGTAGGAAAAGTAGTTTAACATGACTGAAATTCAAAACCACTGACCCAGATTCTGTAGTAGTTATGCATTTCAAGGGACAGTAAAGGCTCGTGCAGACTACACGACTTGCCGTCAAAGTGAAAGTGTCCTTGTGGCGTTCACATTACGTGACGGATCGGTGACAGGGGGTCACACACTACACAAGCTGACAGCAGCTATGGTACCCGACGCTGGTCTCCAAACCACGTTTTGTCAAGAAAACACACTTTCACTTTCACTGAAATGGGAAATGGGAAATGACGTGACCTACACAGGAAACAGCTGTTGTTTGTTGTTATAAAGATAGAAATTATAAAGACAAAGAATATGGGTGAAAGAATGGATTAGCACATGCAGGTAGCACGGATCATCTGTGCTACAGAGAGAGCTGGAGGTGAGTAAAGTGTTTTGCGGTGAAAAAGTAGCTGCCTGTTCTGCCTGCTCTCATTGGCTGGATGTGGATGTAGAATCGGCCCACTTCTCCTAATATTTGGCATGCTAGATATCTGGCAGACATCAACGATGTGTCAGAAATGTGTCGGGGAGCCGTTTTGATGTGTCGTTGAGTAGTTCACACATAAGGACTGGCGACCGCTGATCAACCGATCGGTGAGCTAAAAATCGTGTAGTGTGAACTGCTTTATTATTTGTCCTAACAAACACAATACAGAGATTGATAAATAATAAAAAACAGAATCCTATACATTTAACCCTTTAGAATTCCTTACAGGTATTAACTTTAGCATGAATTACACTCTGATGTATGCTGATAGACAATATGATTGATACCTAGGCCTGTCATATATTACTGAAAGCTCCTGTGATGACATCAGGTAGAGTCATCTGTTGAGTTTACAGACACGTGTACTGGCTGGTCCCAAAAACAATACTTTTTCTTATTATACTTTTCCAGACATTGTCTTCCATAGGCATTAATGAAAAAAATTCTTTGCAGTGCCACTTGTGTTATTTTTATATGGCAAATTGTGTCAAATGTTATCACTATTTATTGTTGAATTCATTAAAAAAAGTATTTTTGCCTCCCACTCGACACCGTAGAATTTTAAACTACGTAGTTGAGTTTTGGTTCAATTGCAGGAAAATGATGAAAAACCGTAAAGAGTGAATAAGGGTTTTAGCTGTGTACTTAGAAACAATGTGGGTGTCATTCAAGTGAGCAGCGTGTGACTGACTGAAGCTGCTGTTACTCACAGCAAGAAAGCTCCTTGAGCTGCTGCTGCAGGGTGATGGAGGCGTTGTAGGTGCGAAAGACCTTGGCTGTCAGGCCATCCATCAGCTCCTGTAAGTGCTTATTCAGAATAGAAGTCTGCAGGAGACACAAGAGAAAGAGAAGAGGGTACAGAGTGACAGAAGTATTACAACTAGAAATTTAAACAGTTCACTCAGAGTGAAGCCTCCGTGCCACATAGTCATGTGTGTGTTTCTTACATTCAGTCTGTCAAAGAGGTCATCTTCAGGCTGCTTGTTCTCCAGGAACAGCTGAAGGTTTTTAAAAACCTGAAAAGAAAGGAGCAAGGATCTATTTAGTGTGAAATCACTTTTTACGGAACACTTCAGCCCAACGATGCTGAAGGATGCACAGTCACATTGCTGCCAGATGGGGGTGCTATATTATTTCTTTTGATGATGACAAGTCCAGGTGGCAGATCACAGGTTAAAGTGTCTTTTGTATGTACTTATGTGTGTTCAGTGGGGATACAGGAAGTGTGGCCAAATAGACGGTGCCCAGGCGTGCTGAAGAATTTGTGACTGAATACAGAACATGTCTAGCGTGTATCTGGGTGAGTATCTGTGTGTGTGTGTGTCTGTCTTTACACTCTGGTACTAGCAGGAAACAGACCATCCTCTGAGGCAGAGCCAACGGAAAGCTTTTAGTGCCTGATCACCTGTCTGTGCAAACATCCTCCACAGCTTCTTATCTCGTTAACACTAAATTCACATATGTGTCAAATACACACCCAATACCACCCTCATAAACCCACATAAACTCACAGCTTTGTGCTTTGATGTATCGATTTTTGTATATCTTTATTATTATTATATATTTTTAGTATGTTGGGAGTACAGTACGGTGCTCTCATGTAAAAAAATTTTTTATCTCAATGGGACAAAATAAAGGTCAAAATAAAAAAAAGACAAAGTCTGCCAACCCTCCTCTCCCTCCGTCCCCACGTTCCTCTCCTCACTGTCCCTTCCCCTTTCTTACCCTCTTCTCCACAGGGATCTTGTTGTAGTAGCGGATGGAGTCCTTTCCCAAGAAGTCAAACTCCACCACGTACTCCTGGTCATCCATCTTGGGGTACAATTTGATGTGCTCCACCCGCAGCGAGCAGCAGCCCACTGTGTCGGCTGTCTCACCTTCCTCCTTTTCGTTACCCGCCCTTAGTGCAAGCTGCAGGGGAAGCGCCGCGAAACGTGATCATTAGCAAGACTTAAGAGTGGGAATTTGCTGAGGATTTATTCCCTAAACCTGTTTACCTACATTACAGTACACCAGTATTTCTCCAAGTGGAATGGAAATTATAAAAGGTCTGTAGTAAAATGAAAACTGTACATGTCAGCATGAGAGGAACCATACTCTGATGGTATATTTAATTCTCTATCCAGTGCTTTTCTTTCCATATACATCACAAGTTAAAATCAAAGATGTTGGTTTTTGTAATATTTGTTTTCCACTTATGCATCTTATCATTACATTTGTACGGTATTCCACCTCACCTTGTCTATGAAATACAGCGCCACGGCTCTCTGCCTGATCCTCATCTCTTTTGACTTCCAGTCATCCCTGTACTGGGTACGGATGCGATCCACACATTTCTTTAACCGTCGAGCAGTCTCATATTTCTGCCAGTCCTTCTCCCCCTGCAACCGCACACACACACACACACACACACACACAGACACACACACACACACACACACACACACACACACACACACACACACACACACACACACAAACAAACACACACAAACACACAACAAACTTTTTATCCAATAGGGAAACAGACAAATTGTTTTTTTCCACCAAAGAATAACTGGTAATGTATTTAAGTCAGTACCTTGATCCTGGAGCTAGGATTCAACATGATGTACTTGATGGAGCCCTGGATGTTCTCTGTCCAAGATACCAGCCAGGTCACTTTGTTGTCATGGCGAACCTCCTTCCATTTTGTTCCTGTGGGAGGTTTGGGGTGCTTGGAGTCCCTACAGAAAAAGAGGAAGGTTTGACATAAATAGAAATGTGTTGACAGCTTTTTTCCCCCAACGTATTTTCAGCACAGCATCTCAACATTCCTCATAGGTACAATAAACAGCACCTATAACAGACCTTAAATTAATCTACTTCGGTAAAATATTTTTTTCATTTTAATAGGCCAGCTTAAGATTAACTTTAAATTGTAAATACTACAGCTACGAGACAATGTGTGGGTCGACATGTCCTCCCTGGGTCGTGTTATTGTTTGCTCACACACACACACACACACACACACAAACACAAACACACACACACACACACACACACACACACACACACACACAGCCCCTGACATGAGATGAAAAGAAAAGTTTCCCCACTGTCTATAAATAAAGCCCAAACAACATGGCAGTTAGAAGAAGATAACAGGAAAAAAGGAGGTTAAGCAGAGAGAGGTTCAAAGCAGGACAATGAATGTGAGGTTTGTGTCTGCATGTGTCCTTCTGACAGAATAATAGCTCCTACAAGCACCCACTTGCATATTCTGTTTCCAAAGCAACCGTGTTTACACCATACCCTTATAATACACACACTAGTCCCGCAATTTACTTTCACATAACCTCGCCTGCAATGCTTTTGACAGGGCCTTGTGGTAAAAACTCAGGACAAGACAATATTAACATCAGTGTTTTGACAGGTTTTGTGTTCTTCCTATGTATCCAAGAACATGAAGAAAAAAAGAAGAAAGAATTCATGGCAGTGACGGTGGTGGTGAGATTACCCACTTGCTACAGTTAATAATGATGTCTTCAGGTCTGATGCGTCGTTTAAGCATGCCCATCTTCGGATGATCGCCTCGTCCTCGGAAGAGGCCTGGCGGCTCAATGCGGAAGTTACCAATCCTCTCCTTGTGGTTGTCCATGATGCAGAAACCGTACTCCTGGAGGAGTCTCTCATTCTCTTCTTTGTTTTTCTACAAAGTGTATGAAAATATGAAAATGCAAGGAGAGATGTTCTGATGTTTTCAGGGTCAGGAGAGTCTGCATGGATGCAGGCCTACCTGTTTCTCCTCTTTTGATAGCTGCTTCCTAGCTTCTGATTGGGCCTTGAAGTACTCATTCATCTCACTGAAGTTGCACTTGTTCAGGTCGGTGATCTTTGACTTCTCCTCTGATGTCATTTCCTAAAATAAAAAAGAAGACATCTGAAGTATGTCCAACTTAAATACCTGAACGTCCCACCCTCTGTAGATTCTCGCTCATCTGCTCAACTTGAGACACCTGGACATGTCTCATCGCCTCACCTTCCTCCAGTCCTTAAAGAAGTTCTTCCTGAAGATGTCCTTAGTGGTGTACTCATGATCCAACATCTTGGCAAAAAATGTTGCTACCTCCTCAGCAGGAGGACTAAGTTTCATAGGCTTGCCTACAAAATACAGAAAAATCACATTGTAGTCGTGACCAAACAAAATGAATAATATATCACAAATTATTATACAGACTCACCATCATAGAAAAATCTGACTTTATCAGGCAAGGGTTCATACGGAGGTGCAAACACTGGACCCTTGTGCTCAAGGAAGCGCCATTTGGAGCCATCTGTGTATCTTTCCTCCTCCCACCTAATCACCACAAACAACAACAAAATACAACCCATGAGAGAAAACAAAACTATGGTATCTACTTCTCAGTAGCTGCTCATATCAGCTAACTGTTGTTGGATTTCCTGAGGAAAAGAACTATTTGTCCTCAAAATGATCTTACCATTTCCACTTCTCCTCTTCTTCTTTTTTGGATTTCTTTCCCTCTGTTACATTTTTGTCTTTTGTCTTCTTTTTGGGCTTGATGTCCTAAAACAAGTGAAGAGAGCAGACTCAATCTGGGGAACACAAACAGTAGAGACTCCAGTCTGGGGAATGTAAGAATATATTCATCAAAAAACAAACGAACAAAAAAACCCAAAACGTTAATGAACCTCATCCTCCTCATCCTCTTCGTACTCATGTTTCCTCTTCTTGGCCTTTTTGTCGTGTTCTGTCTTGACTTTTTTGGGCTTGTATTCAAATCTGTAAACAAATATATAGATGATCTAACTGTATCTCTGATTACAGAACTGACGGTGACAGAACAGGAAGCATAAGATAGAGATCTGGTTTAATTTGCATGATACCCACTCTTCATCATCATACTCTCGTTTGGAGCTCTTATTGTGTTGGGGGGAGGGGTAGAAGCCGTTGTCCTCTTCAGGCTCGCTCTTAAGGGCAGGAGGGCTTGCATCTCTAAGTTAGACAATGAAGACATTGAACTGCATATTAGCAAAGCAATATCACACTAATCATAACCATGCAATGGCTAAGCCTGAAGTCAGTTCTTTATAATTACTTTCCACACAAGGCACAAGAAAGATATGCTGTTTACCTTACATATCCATTTTCTTTCTCCTTTTTAGGCTTGTCTACATGGGATGATTTGATCTGTGAGAAACAGGGGGGGAAATATATTAGCATATTTCTCTGCCATTGTAAAATTTACAATTTCACACCTTTAAACAATATTCTGACAGTCTAAACTTTAACTTATAGTCAGAGTTCATGGAAGGCTATAGGGGCCATTTCATTTTTGTGTTTTGTTTTCTCACCAGGCCAATCTCTGAAAAACATTGGAAGACATTAATAAACACTAGAGTTGTGTCGGGACCACAAAATTATTTAGTGAACATGAGCGAACAAAGCTTTTAAACTAATGTCACAATATAATAATGCTGTCGTGATGAGAAAACAAACCAAAAAATTAAAAAAAACACTAAAGGCCTACACAGCCCTTTCATAAAAGGCAAGACAGACTGCCCATGAACAAACCTTCTCCTCTCTCCTCTTCTCTTTGTCCTTGTCTTTCTCTTTGTGTTTTTCTCTGTGTTTGTCTGAGCTGCCGTCACTGTGCTTCAGCTTTTCTTTGTCTCTGTGTTTCCTCTCAGAGTGGTCCTTATGTTCGCTGGAACACAGATGCCACAGAGGTCAGAGATCAAGTGCACGAGATCAGATGTGGTCCAGGGGCCGTATTCCACAAACTTCCCAATTTGGTATTACAGAAGCAAATCCCAGCTAACTTTAGGATTCATATCTTATATTACTTCATCTTCTTTTTTATCTCAGGTTAGGAAAAATTGTCTGTTACCTAACAACCAGTGCTACTTGTTCTCATCTCGCCAAACTAAACAACTTTGTAACCGTTTTTATTTCTTTTTTTAAAACAAACTGAAACATTGAAAGATGGAGACAGATGAGTTAGAGGTGTTGGTATACCTCTGTCCAGAAATCCAAATATAGCCTACATGAGCACTAACTCGGGAGATAAAAGAAAGAGAGTGGGCTAGGATAGCAGACACAGTCTCCGCCGTATATGGCATCCAACGGAGCGCTGATGCTATCAAAAAGAAAATACACTGACAAGTGATATGAAGAGAAAGGCAACTCGTGTCTAAAGAGAAGAAGAAAACCACTGGTGGCTCCTTCTGTGCCCCTTTACTGACCCCGGCAGAAACCCTTATTGTGAAAGTGAATTATGAAAGGCTGCGGGCTAAAGTTATCATGTTTTGCATAATTTTCTTTTGTTTACCAATCTCCTCCTATCATAGACTTGCATTAGAATACTTCTTTTACATCTAGCCTTTACATTATCTTGTACAATGATACATTATCTTGTGTTACATCACTATCGGAGTGTTTTGTCACTGAAAAGGATCTGCCAGAAGCCACTCAATGAATATATTCCACCTGTTGACATTATGGATTAAACACTACCTGGTGCAAAAAGTGAAAGTTAGGACAGCTTAAAACTTATCCTAAAGTTAGCAGAGTTTACTTAAAATTATGGGAAGTTAGGATGCTTGTGTAATAGCCTATATGTTTCCTATCTTAAGTTAGGATAGGACAATGACTTAGGAACTGTTAATCTGTATGGCCTTTTCCCTAAATCAGGTCTTAGCCCTAATTACCATCTTACCAAACAGTTAAGATAGGATCTGCAAGTTAGGAAGTGTTTGTAATATGGCCCCAGATGCACAGGCACAAAGGATGTCATCGACAAAGCACCAGCAACATAAACGTTACCTTATTTAACAGACAATGACAGTGTCACAGACAACTGTAGGCAACTTTCCTACACAAATATTGGTATAAGGCTCCATATGCAAAAACATCAAGTAGAATTTTGTCTGATATTTCACCAAAAAACTTGAGAGAAAGATGCAGATATCCTACCTGTTGCTGTACTTGAATTTCTCTCGCTCCTTGTCTTTCTTGTGGTCTTTGTGTCTGTGTTCCTTGTCTCTGTGCTTGTCTTTATGTTTGTGAGTGACTACGACACAAGGGAGAGATCGTCTTGTTTAGCAGCCTTTTTTAAAAAAAAAGTCAGAACATAGAAAATAGTTTTGCTCAGTCTGTAAGTCAGAGAATTAATCTTTTACATCGGACTGTCTACACTTAAGAGATTCAGATGTCCCTTTTATCCTGTTTATTTGAGCTAGGAAGTGGACGGTGGATGGAGATGGTATTTCCCTTACAAAAGAAAAAGGGCCTTGATAATGATCCTTCTTAGTAATCTTGTCATACTTAAGATGTGCCACAAGATCACTGTAGTATACCAACTATATCCTCACAACAATCATCTCTTCTAATATTTTAAATATTTAACATAACACCTTTTTAGCAGGCTTTTATTTAACTTTTGATGTTGTTGTAACCTAGAAATCTTGATTGGAAGTGTTCTCGAGTCCCTCTGGCCTGTGGGTAAGCTACTGTTGCATACTCTTACTGATGGCAGGTAGGAACTAAAGTTACTCTTAGGCAAAGGGGACATGAAATAGCAATAACTTACATGTTACACATAACACTAAATACATAAAATAATGTGCTTTAAATGATAGGCCTGTTGATTCTGCGACCCCAAAATAATACTGTGGACTTAATCCTACTGACAAACCTACCACAGTACTGTAAAGAAATAATTAAAAGTGTAATGCAAGTTTATATAGTTTAAATAAAAGAAAATGTGAGAGTGTACCTCTGAGTAAAACAGTTTTCATGTTCTCAGTGCACCTAGTCAAATGATTAGACTGTAACAATGATTTTACAAGAGTCTTCATATTAAAATGTTTCCTGCTGAGTGATATATCCCTCCTGAGGTAGACCTGGCTCGGCGTGATCATCACCTCGTGGCGCCCTGTTGTCATGGCACTTTAATAACGGGTATTTCTGCTATATTAAACAGTAGCACACATCCCAGCCATAAACCAAATCATTTCCCTCAGACTGCTCTGCTCTCCATCACACCAGGCAGCAAAATTAGGCCTCTGGGAAGATAGTGTTCTCAACTTTGCAGGAGTAACGGATACACGTGTGTGTGTGTGTGTGTGGGGGGGGGTATAATTTGTGCATCACACACAAAAAATAGACTGCTTAAGGCATATGCTTTTAATAATGTAGTGCAACTTTCTTTTCTGTGGCTTGAAGTTTAACACTCGTACGTGAGCGTTCCCTGTTGGCAGTGCAGATAAATGTCTCTAGCGCAGAGATGGAGGCAGCATGCGGCTGGTGGAGAGATACGGGTAGGGGGATGCGATAAGCTCCCGGCCCTCGCCTCCATATCACGGCAGACAGTTGGCTCTCTGATCGGCGCTCTGGCAGCTACATACAGAAAAAGAAAATGGCGCAGAGACTAAGTCCTCAGCCCCAATTCTGCCACTTTCGGCTCCAAATTTCGTTTGGATTGCACGTACATATGATGAAACTAATGCATGCAAAATAAACACGAAACCAGGTCCTTTCGGAATACCCCAGCAGATTAAAAAACCGAGGGCTGAAAGTGCACATTTCAGACCCTCTTTTTGAACAATAGCCGCAAGAGAGTGGAGGAGAAGGGACTTAGTCTCTGGGACGCCATTTCTGTCCTTTAAAAACTAACAGTAGGCAGATCACGATTCCGATTGGAAATCAGACTCAGTATGAATAAAAACCCTCATCAGAGGACCTACCGCTTCCTTTAGATCCAGAATTGACCTGGAAATTGTGAAGAAATATGTTTTTAATATTTCAATTTTGCAAATGCCGGTAGCTTGGTTATTCAACTTTCAACTGGCATACAAATATACCATAGAATGCATGTATTTCGCCATAATAAAATGAAAATACTCCACATAGTTTTCACTAAAATGATAAAACAGCATAACCTAACGTTTCTTACCCATTATTTCATATCGTCACGAATAATACCCGTCAGTTATTTCCAAGGCATTTAAACAAACTGACCACAGACATGAATTATTAACCGAGATGTACCTGTGAGTCTCCATGTCCATGATCTCCGCTCATAGTAGAGTTGTTTTTTTTTGTTTGGTGAAGCAGGTGAAGTTATCACAGTAGACAGCTGTTCAGGATGCGAGGCTCAGGGAAACCTCACTGACAGTCTGGAATGGAGTCCCAATGTTTACTAACTGCGCATGCTCACACCACCCTGAAGCCCAGGACAACACTGTGCGTGGTCCCTACCTGAACCAGTGTATCAACATTTCAACTCAGTTGCTAGAGTGGATATTTTATCCCTTCAACGTACACTCGTTTCATTGCATTCATACAGGATGTTTATGGTGGAGGGAAAAAAAATACATCTCCTAGAGCATCATGGAGTCCTGACTGTTTACACCACACTCCACCTCCTACAGTGCTTATTAATAATACAGTACTTTAAAGCAGATCTGGAAAGAATTAGCAGGCTGTGAGACTGAACTTCAAATGATCAACAACCTTAGGACAATGCATGAATCATCTTACACAGTTTCACAGAACAAAAAGCAGTAAAAAATTTAATTCAGTTTTACAACATAATTATACAATCATGACAAGCTCCATTATCAGTCTTCACATGATTAATCCAGCATTTAATATAAAAAGCACATTCACACAAACACATACTGTATGCACACACTCTAACTACAGTCTCACGTAATAGCATGGACAAAACAAAAGCATAATTAAGTTTAAAACAATCTGTACACGCTTTCTTCCTCCGGTCGAAATTCATAATCTCGGAGGGAAAAACCGATATCAACTGATTCACAGCGAGAAACAAAAACATTTACAGTACAGTTGACAGGCTATTTAGACTTCCTTCGTTTGGCCTGGGTGGGGCTCGCTCCAGTTTCTGTTTAAAAAAAAAAAGGAGTACACAAGTATATTAGGGGAAATATAGTAATGCCATGTGTGTAGCTACGATTTAATAATAGATATTCTGTCTTTAAGTTACCTTTTACAGCAGCACTGGTTCCGGGCCTGGCTGATCTCTTCCTAATGGCGCTGTCAGCTACTGGCTCCTCCTCCACCTCCTTCTCTGCCCGGGAGCTGCGTCTGCTCGGTCCCTTGGGCTTCTCCACAGCAGCTCTGAGAGGACCAGAAAGAAAAACAACAAACGACAAGGAAGGACAACACAAGGATGCGTTACTGAAGATGCAAGGGTGTGCGTTAACTCTTCTCTACTCAGAGAAAGATATAATACCACTCAGGACTGCTGTTTTTCCTCGTCTACCACAGATAACGTGCGTCTTCATCCCAACAGCATCCGCTGCGTCGACATGATCACTGCTTGTGTCTTTGCAGCACAAACATGTTAAAATACATACCTTGGGACTAAGTTGATGGGCGTCTTTCTTTTCTTTGCCCATCTGTGATAGAAGTGGAAAAACAGCGGTAAACTATAAACTGTGCTGAACAAAAAATGGCTTTACTTCCCCACCATATTATGACAATCCCCAGGAAAGGTCAGGTCAGTGAGTGGTACAATTTGCTTTGCGATGGGCTGTTCTTTGTTTAAATATCTGACATGCATAAGTATATTTATATTGTTGCATGCTATTTATACATACCAATTGCTGAGGCCACGTGGCTCATTGTTTTCACCATGTAACCCCTTGGCCAACCAAAAGAACTCCCTGAGTTTCAGTAGAGTTAGAAATGTCTAAGCATTTCTCCTTCGAGAGCATGGGTCTTAAGACTAGGCCAACTTTTCAGAGATCAACAGATAGAATAGATAATAGTAGGGAAAATCTTAATAGACCCCAAGCACATGGAGCATTACACAGCTAATCAACAGTACAGCAGTTCAAGTAATACAAATGTTATGAGGAATCTTACCCCTGCTCAGAACCTGTCGAGACCTCTTCACCTAAAGGGGACAAAAAACAAGAGTTACTTCTATGCCAACCAGTTCCAAAAGACTATAATGAGATCATAGGGCATTGTCCTTTTTAACAACTTCTTAAAGACAAAGATGACCACACTTACTGGTCTTCTCACTGGCAACAGGTTCCTGCGACTGTGGGACTTCTTGTTGAATGGGTGCTGAGGAAAAATAATTGAATAGCTCAACTAACACATTTAAATATGTAAAACATATTTAGTTAGGAATATGTATCACAGATTCCTAAACTAAAACCAAATATAGAGTGGCTTGTGTGTTAAGCCTTGCACAACTATCTCTTCTCTACTACCAGCAGTTAGCAAAGGCCTTGCATATAGCAATGGTCTTCCTTTTTAAACCAGAAAAAAAACAACAACCAATATTCCAATATTCATTGTAAAATGTACAAACCCTGGAAAGCTTGATACTTAAATCTGGATCGAATTAAATTATTTGATGTGCTTATTACAGTCCTGCGACAGCCACAGATACCAGTTTTTTAAATTTGTGTGTGAAAGCATTTGATTTATTGATTCCTGCTGGCATGTAAAAGAGAATTTCAACAAATTTAACAAAAATGCTTCTGAAATTAAACTCCTTAAAAAGGAACATCAGTCATTAGCTTGACTTGACCAAGGATCATGCAAGAGTATGGTCATTATCTTGTTTACTTGATACATGCATACATACAAGGGCTGGGCAAGTTAACATGTTATTATCGCATTAATGCATTAATTAACACCGACAATTATTTTATCTCACGTTAATGCAGTTTTTATTATTATCATCATCATCATCATTAATATTTTGAAAGTCCTTTTCTCACTGGCTCTCAATACACATACAGTCAAACCACGGGTCGCAGAGGGGTGGGAGAAGTAGATAAACAAAAGCAAGACAAGCGAACAAATGCCACAGTGAAGTGGATAATGATGGTTATGATCGTGACTCTGGATGGTAATTTCACATAACAAGCTAGATAAAATAGCTTTGGTTTTATACTATTTGATTTGATTAAATTAATGTTTAAGTTGAGATTTACAAGAAATATTTTTTATTTTATTTATTATTAAAGAGAATACTGCTGGCAAAAAGCACCTTATTTATTTAGTAAGTGTTATTTAAGTGTTTACAAACAGCATGTTATTACACTTTTGTGTATATAGCAATACATTTAAATTAAAAGTGTGCAATACACTACTTTAGAATTCATTATTCAATTTTGCGCATTAACTATGCGATTAATCGAGATTAAGTGTTTTAATCTTTGCCTAGCACTAATACATACATACCCAATGATTCTTTAAACTCACAGCTGTTTGTTTACCTGGGGTGGTCTGAGTGGTTTCAGCAGGTGCAGCAGCTTGCAGCATGGAGGACTCCATAGCTGGGGGGTCAGACTGAGCTGGCAGAACTCCACTGGGGTTAGTAACTGGAGAGGATGTGGTAGGGGAAACCTCCTGAACAGGTCCAGGTCTGGCAACAATTGGAACAATGGACGGTACGGGGCTTTGTACAGGAGCAATCGTAGAGAGCAAGTTAACTGAAGAGACACCAGTGACAATAGGAGCATGAGAAGTTGCAGCCTGGGCTGGGCTCGAGACTGAAGCTGGTGCAGACCCTGGAGCCTGTGTTACAATCTGAGTGGGAACAGCAACTTGGCTGGAAACTGCCATTGGTGATGACACTGCAGGCAGAGTAATGTTGTTTGGAGCAGCAGTAGTATGGGTAGCTAGTGCCTCAATCTGAACAGCAGGACTAGCAGGAGGATGAAAGGCCTGGGGTGGCGCAGTCCCAGTTGGCCCCTGCGCAGGCCTTTCTACAGGACTCTGCTGAGAGTCAGCTGTACCAGTAACAGCTGCAGAGGCCTGTGCAGGTTTACTTTTCACCTGGACAGTGGGAGATGGAGACATGGGGCTCTTTCGGATGGAATTAACAGCCCCTGGACTAGAGCAGGGAGGAGGAGAAGCCAGTGGTGGCTGAAAGGGAGATGATGCTGAAGGGCTTGGATGGGGAGATGGCTGCTGGACTGGGGGACTAGATTTCTGAGCAGAGCCTGCCTCACTTGCATTCTCTGTTTTTACAGCTCCTGGGTTAATTTGCTGAGGAGCTGGGGGGGTAGCAACTGGGGCTGATGAAGACATACTAGTGGCGATCTGGACCTGTCCAACAGCACTTCTGGCAGGCTGAGTGCTGGTCATGTTCGCCCCTGAGGAGTGGGTGGAGCTTGGGGCAGGAGAAAGTTGGATGTTTGTAGTAGACACCTGAATAGGCCCCATCATGGTGACTGACTGTGATACCACTGTGGAATTGGCTGCCACAGGTGCACCTGGGACCTGGAAAATTGGGTTGATAAATACAGGGGTTGTGGCGATGAACTGAGGGGGTCGGGGGACCGGGGCCTGCTGCCGCATGTCCTGAGGTCTAATGTTCTTGTTAGGGACGGCCACCATGGTGGAGACCATAGATGCGGGTGCCTGGGGAGTGGGGGCAGAAGTGATGGGGTTAGAAGTGACATAGACAGTGATCTGGTTGGGGGAAATGGTGCTAGAAGAGGCAGGGATCTGTATGACTGAGTGAACACTTGTCACAGGTTTAGGACTAGGACTTGGGTTTGGCGCCGAAATGGCTGGGTTTAGACCAGAGCTGGATTTAGAACTGGTAGTAATGGTGGAGGCAGGAGTGCTCTGATTTGAAGTGACTGGGTTGGGGCTTACATTCGTGGTGGCATTAGTGTTAGTACTGAGGGTGGGGCAAAGGGTAGGTGTTGGATTTACATTCGAACTGGGAAGGGCGCCAAGACTAGAGATGGGGTTTTGGTTAAGGCCAGGGGTAGTACTGGAGTTTACGTTATTGCTAGAGTGCAAGCTGGGAATTGAAGCAGGCTGCAAATTAGGACTGCTGTTTGGGATTGGGACAGCAGGTTTGGCTTTAGCTTCTGATTCATTTATAGTGGCACTAGTAGCAACAGAAGCTGACACATCTGTACTCTGGGAATTACTGTGGAGTGGTCTCTCTGGATCCAAAGCAGACTTGGGACTGTCTTTTCCCATAACCTCCCTAACAGTATTACTCTGTATGGGCCGAAGAGGCATGTTTGGGATACCCGTGTTATCCAGTAACTGATTAAGGGAAGTTGGAGCTGTCCTGAGAGTAGGTGAGACCTCCGAGTCCTGCATAGGTGCCACTTGTGCTGGCTGCCTATCAACTGTGCCACCCTGCAGTTCCAAGTCAGGTTTAGGCTGCTGAGGCGTGGGGAAACGAGGACTTGCCATTCTGGGAGCTGATAACTCTCTCAAAGGCTGAGGCGGAGGCTGATGCATCTGTCGCTGCTCTGCTGTCATCATTCCCTGACTGTCCCTGACTCCCTCGGCAGGGTTACCTTGCATCCCATGGAAGGGGCTCTGGGTCTGCTGTGCCTCCATGGCCCCACTTACTTGTGAAGGCATAGATACTGGACTTGGGGATACTGAGGTAGGGCTTAGCATCATGGTTTGCCCCTGAGGGCTGACCAACTGTTGCTGCGGGGGAGGGCAGGGGATGGCCATCTTTGTCCCCTTTTGTCTCCCTGGACTTGGGGTGGCTGACTTGCGGCTAGAGGCTGGACTTGACCTCCGACTATTGCTAGGACTTGCCCTCTTACCCTGCCCTCCAGTCTGCTTTTCCTGTTTAGCGCCTGGGCCTCCTGCTCCAGTGCCAGTAGAGAAAGGCTGCTGATTGTTGTTAGTGTTATTTCCACCAGCACTGCCATTGTTGTTGTTGCCTGGTAGAGTTAAGCTAGGAGGCGCCTGCCCTATGGCTTTCAGTGTTGTTGGGTTAAGACCTTGCTGGTCAAACCCCCTGTTTAGGTTAGGCTGTCTGGGAGGCAGAGGAATGTTGATTTTGGGAGGAAACAGCCCAGCAATAGAGGCATTTAGCCTCTCAGGTGAAAGGTTGATTTCAGAGGGCTCAGTACTGGGCGGACGATTAGTTGGGGTAAGGGGATGGTGGTATGGCCTGGGGCTGGCTCTGTTAGGAGTTTTGGGCCTGGAGCTCTGCGAGGTTGTGGGGACATTGGGGAAATGAAGACCAGGCATGGGGCCTCCCTGTTGAGGCTGAGTGGGTAACTGTTGCTGGGGACTGGCTCCAGTGTGCTGGGGCATCGGTGATGGACCAGGGACTTGCTTCATCATGTGAGTGTTAGAGCCCTGATTGGGCATCATCTGTTGGGCCCCATTTCCAGGGTGTACCCCAATTTCTGAACCACCAGACCTGTCTTGCTTTTGGTGGGCCCCTGCAGAGGCCTCTTCAGATCCAGTACTTTGGGGAACTTGCCCCACATCAGGATGGGACATTCTTCGTGTAGCACCTGCAAGCTGGAAAAGGAGTACAAATACAAATGGTGTACAGTTTACTCCCAAGAAAATAAATAAAAGTGCACTCACAAGTACAATTTCAAATCACGAGATGTGAATGTCAAAATCAGTTTACGTGTTGCATCATTTGGCCCTTACCTGTGGGTTCACCATCAGAGGCATCACTCTGGCTTTGTCAGGTGATGGTGCTACCCCTCCATGTCCTTGAAGGCTGATCATTACAGGCATGTTGCCTGGCTGAGAGACAGGAAGCCTCTGCACCTCAGGTGGATTTCCCAGTCCCCTAGGAGGGAGCTGGCCTCCTGGAGGGATGGACATGCGATGCTTTGCCTGCTCCTGCTGCATCTTCAGCATCATCATCATCTGCTGTTGCTGCTAAAATGCAAAATGGGGCAAAATATTATTAACATTTTTATTGTTAACCAGTGTCTTAATACCAAACACTATCAAAAGGTAAATAACACTTATAATACCTGTTGTTGCAGGTGTGGTTGTTGAGTTTGCGGCTGGTGTTGTTGTTGCTGCAGCTGATGAGGGTGCATCTGGGGCTGGCCTTGACCCGGAGTCTGCGGCCCTGTCATTCCCTGCTGCCCTTGAGCATTCTGGAGACCTTGCATCTGCTGCATCTGTTGCATCTGCTGCTGTTGCTGCATCTGTTGTTGTTGTTGTAATTGTTGCTGCTGTTGCTGTATTTGCTGCTGTTGCATTTGTTGTTGCATTTGTTGCTGCTGCTGTATTTGTTGTTGTTGTTGCTGTTGTTGTTGTTGTTGTTATCTGCTGCTGTTGCATGTGCTGCATTTGTTGTTGTTGTTGTTGCTGCTGCTGCTGCTGTTGCTGCTGTTGTTGTTGCTGCTGCTGCTGTTGCTGCTGTTGTTGCTGTTGTTGTTGTTGTTGTTGCTGTTGCATAAACTGCATGGGCACCTGCTGCAAAACTCTCTGGTCTCCAGGTTGGCCAGGAAAGCCTAGGGGATGTATAGAGAGGTATACATATACAAAACAGATACTAGTACAAATTTTGAGAAGTAAAGCATATTGTAAAGTTGCTAGACCTACAGAATCTGCAATAAATGGACATTTTAAAAAATTATTATTTCTACATCATGTGACTTAATTACCCGCAGGCCTGTTGGCAAAATCAGGGAGTTTCGGGCCAGAGTTGTCCAAGCCCAAATTCTGTTCACCGGCCAGATTTGGCAGTTCAGAATCCTCCATGCCAGCAGCCACATCAAGAGCACTAAGAAAAGAGAATAAATAGATGAAGCTGAATTAAATAATTACTAGTACAGTAATACAACTGACTTCAACTGTCCACACTGGCGAAACCAAACTGTAACAAATACAAATTATTACCCAAGTCCCTCAACTTGCTGTTGGCCCTCTCCCTCTTTGGGCTTCTTCTTTCGTGCTGGTTTCTTCTTTTTGGGTTTGGCTTGATTGCCACCCCCTGCTCCCTGTTTTCCTCCTGGCACAAACTGGCTGGCTGATATATCACTCTGCAACAGGTTGACTAGCAGTGGGCTAGTCAGTGTTACATCCTTGCTGATGGGAAAGGCTCCTGCCTGTCCACAGGGTCCCCCCATTGGCATCTGACCTGGGAACTGTGAGTTAAAGTTCATGCCATGACCTGTGAAGTGACCATTTCCCATCTGCATGTGCTGAGGGCCCCCCATCATGCCTTGCTGTTGCTGTGCCTGCATATCTGGGACCATCTGTTGGACCCCCAAGTCACTTGTCCCATTATTAGGATCTCCCATAGGATGTGGGTGTTGCTGAGCTGCCTGTTGTTGTTGTTGCTGCAACATGGCCTGTTGCTGCTGTTTCTGCTGCTGCTGTAACTGCTGCTGCTGCAACTGCTGTTGGATAAGAGGATGACCAGCAGGGAGCCTCATCTGTTGCCCATGCATGCCCATAGCTTGATTAGGATTGCCAGCAATAGGAACCTGCTGGGGCTGTTGCTGGTTCATCTGCTGGTGTTGTTGTTGCTGCTGCTGTTGCTGCTGCAGCTGTTGCAACTGGTGCTGTTGCTGCTGTTGTAACTGCTGTTGTTGGAGTTGAGCCATTTGCTGCTGCTGTTGTGGAGTCATCTGCTGTGGGCCAACCTGGCCCTGGAACTGAGCCATGTTACCTGGAACGTTTGGAGAAGGGCCACGCATCATCTGGCCGGGCATGACCCCAGTTGGAATCTTGCCCCCAAATGCTTGCTTGTTTCCTTGCATCTGGTTGGCAACCATTTGTTCCATCATGGAGTTTTGTTGTTGTTGCTGCTGTTGTTGCTGCTGTTGTTGCTGCTGCTGTTGTAGGAGCATGGCCTGGTGCCCTTGGCCTCCAACCATCTGACCCTGCCCATGCATCGGCCCCTGGCCTTGCTGAGGTATCATCTGCTTGGGTGGGGTCATCCCTCCTCTCTGCCCTTGACTGAGGGGCCTTGAGAGGACAGTTTGACCTCCACCCTGGCCTTGAACCTTCTGGCTGGGGGAGGAGGACACGGGCTGGGCCTGATGCTGGAGGCCCATCATCTGAGTCTGGAGGCCAGGCTGTTGCTGACCCATAATAGGTCCAGTGGTTGTACCGGGGGGCAGACCTGCCATGCTACTTTGTACACCCATAACATTGGGTTGGGCATGGGGTGCACCCTGCATTGAGTTTGGTGTGGAGACTGATGGCTGGGCTCCTGATGTAACAGGGAGGGGAAAAAAAGAAGAAACTACATAAATGGGTTTCACACCAGGTAAGAAGGTAATAAGCTATTATGCCTTCTGCTTACTGCGTGGTAAGCCATGGAGTAGATTACTGCATACAGAAGGTTAAGTAGTGTAACTATGTAACAACTAAATGTAAGGCATCTTTGCCAAAAATGTTTGCAATTGCATAAACAGCAAATCTTTTAAAATGCTGAAGTATTGATCTCTGCCTCAAAAACCCAGTCCCTCTCTCCCATTTCACATTATTTTAATTTTCCAACCAAGCACCATTTTACCTGGGTGAGTCATCGCTTGGTTGCTCTGTAGCTGCTGACTGGTTCCTCCACAAGGGGTTCCTGGAGTGCTGGCATTCACCTGACCTTGGACAAAGTTTGGGTTTGGAAAGCCCATGGGACGCTTCGACATGCCTGTAATTAGTAATCATTACTTTTGTTATTTTAGACACTGGAGTACAACATTTATAAATACCATACTCTTTTACGATGGCAACCCCCCCTAAACATTTTTAATGTGTATTTGAGTCTACCAAGAAACGGTTACAACTTTAACCCACCTGGGTGAACTTGGGCCCCAGGCTGTCCATGCTGGGGCATTCCCATGAATCCTTGTTGCATGTTACCCTGTTGGCCGAGGGCTGCTCTTCCTGGTGATCCAACACCCTGAGGGAAACCCTGTGGAGTTGTAGGTCTCTGAGCCATCATGGGAGGAGTCCCTGGTGAACCCTGCTGAAAAGGAGACGAGGAGGAACCAGGAGACTTGGCAGTGAGGTTGCCCTGTGGTCCAGAAGTTGGTGGAAGGGGTGGAGGGGGTCTGGGCTGCCCTGCAACACCACCAGGGCTGGCCTGTGGGCCTTTAGGTTGGGGAGCTGCAAACTGACCCACTCCAGTCTGCTGTTGTTGCTGTAACTGTCCCTGTCCCATGGCATTGAATACCTGCCCAGCCTGCTGGCTGCCAAATGGGTAAGGGGGCGGAGGGTGGCTAGGAGTTTGAACTGTAGCAAGGGAGGGTGGGCGTTGAACCATTTGGGCTTGGGGTGGCGGCTTTCTCCAGGCAGGGCCTCCTTGGGCGGCTGGTGACTGGAGGACCCCGGGGGGCAACTGGTTCCAGCCAGGAGGTGGCACAGCCATCTGGCCTGATGGGTTGAATGGAGGTCTAGGTCCTAGCTGGGATAGCTGAGCTTGCTGCTGGACCTGTTGCTGTTGGTGATGCTGTTGTTGTTGTAGCTGCTGAAGCGCAGCAGGGTTCAGCGGTCTCCCGGCTTGCAGAGCCTGCATGTGATGGGCAGCCTGAGGAGGCATTGGGCCTGAGCCATGGGGACCAGCCTGTTGGTGCTGAAGTTGCTGTTGCTGCTGAACTGACATACCTGGCATCATTGGATCCATCAAATCTATTTGAGAGGAAGGAAGATGTGGTCCTTCCATTATTGTACTGTCAGAGCGGTTAGATATTCAAAATTACATCATGTATCATTTGACGTACAAGAAATAATGACCTGAACCTGTCTGTGAAGATGGTCTTGGAACACGAGGATGCATCTGTCCACTGCTGCCTGGTACCATAGCCTGACCTGCCATACCCGGCCCAGCGGCAACCATTGACGGATTAGCCATCCTTACTCCTCCTTGTTGAAATATATGCATATTAAATCATTATGTGCAAACAGACAAACAGCTAATATTTATAAATGGCTGAACATATTTAATAGAAAATTACAGATTAAAAATACATAACTAATGAATGGATATAACAACTGATAACCATGCAACACATTCAACTATTTTTGGTCTTTACAGATTTTTAAGTCGTGTCTTTATGGAGGCATGTATGTTAGAAATAATAATAATAATAACAATAATCATCATCATCTTCATCATCAGTAGTAGTAGTAGTAGTAGTAGTAGTAGTATAAGAAAAACGATCAATGGTTGCATATTACCTACTGTGTCATTAAAAAACTACTACTAAATGAACCACTATCCAATATTCAAGCACAGTTTCAGTCTAGTTCGTATATAGAGACCATGCGTAATCAATTCAGTAAATTAATACCTGGACCAGGCTGACCTGGAAAGCCGACATCCATTCTCATCTGGCCAGGTGCTCCAATTGGTCCATTCACTCTGACTTCTTGACCTCTATTTGGTCCCACAGCCACATTGATGGCCCCTTCCCCTGAACATGAATAGAGGAAACATCTATGAAAAACATTTACTACAAGAAGTCTAGTTGATATCCTTTATTTTGAAGTAGTACTGTGCATTTAATCAAATTTTCAATTACGATTTTGGCGTCCAACAATTATGAAAACAAGATTATCGAGATAAAGCTAGCCTATTGTGCCGCATTCCATTTCGCAATGATGTAGGGTTGGGCGATGGCTGACAGACATCACAGCGTTGAGCCAGCATCCTGACTGTAAAATCCCCCCCCCAGCAAAAAAATCTTAAATTTTCACATTATACCACCCTGTGAAAGCAGGTTTTAATGACCACGAACATTCTTATTATTGTTTTTAAGTATGCTTTGCACCTGCCTCAGAAATCAATTGTCCACACACTCACAAACACCTACACCTCAGGTAAACACCCCGGCTTGCCCTGCCTCCGTCTCTCTTATGATTTCAGCCATAATTGACTGCCAGCTTTGTTTTGAAATGCCATAGACAAAAAAACATTGTCTCTTGCATCCTATTTTGAAGTGACAAGGGGTTTGAAGGCTGAGCTGTTACCTTCTATCTGCACAGAGAGAATCCCCAGGTCTCTCAGCTGCTGCTGGTTGTTTTGGGCCAACAGTCTGAGACGCTCAGCAGCGTCTCGAGGAATGTTGAAGGTAACCCGCACACTGTTCCAAGGCTCCACATGCTGTGGCCATAGCCTACCAGAGCCTAAAAAAGGGACATGGAATGGATTCAAGTTGTAGTTACAGTGTATACAAGATTGGAAAAAGAGACTACTGGTCAGGAAGGACAGAAGGACAAGGAAAAGATAAACACAAAACTGTTGCTGAAATATACAATGCCACACAGAAATAGGGGCATGTTTCAAATTTGCAGTGCTTCTGAAACTTGTGCACCCCCTCTGGACAAAGAAACAAAGTGAATGTACCTCAGATATTCTGACACTGATCAATAACAAAATAAGAGATTCTTCAACGTCAGAGTCATCAAAAGTAAACTAACCCATATCTAGCATGTTTGGTATCCCACTGAGGACAGTGTCAAGTTTTTGTGTGAAGTCCTCATCCTCCATATCCCCTTGAAAGGCAACAAAAACTGTAAAATCTCTGTCCTCCCCGCTGTTTTCTTCTGAGCCATCATGCTTGTTGACTTTCTCCTCTTCTGTTACTGTACTTTCATGGCAACTGTCAGCATCCTCCCCTGCATCATCGCCAACACCAGAGTCCATGTCGGAATCATTATCAGGCTGCAGGTAATCTGTCCTCTGGGACAGCGGAGGTGGGGTACGTCGATGTGCCATCCTCCCCTCTAACTAGGAGTGGCGTTTGAACCGTTTCATGCTGAAATTGCAGAGAGAGACACAGATCCAATCTTGAAAACCATTAGTGTCATCGTCAAGAGACAAGTACACTGGATACAACCAGTATTGGGGTAATGAAAACTTACTTATAGAGCAGATAAGATGCTGGATAAATAGGTAGCTACGCTGTAAGCTTCAGGGACAACGTCAAACAAAAACAATGTTTTTCTTTTTCTAAACTCACGTCAGTTAAAAGGATGACGTTATCACAGTAATGTTAAAGCTAACGTTAACAACACTACTCCACGTTAGTGACATAAAAAAAATCTAAATTTATTCTAGGTGGTCGGGATAATTTAATAGCAGTGTGATATGTAATAATGGTAAATAACGTGACATTGATAAATTCACTAACGTTACAATAACCGGTGGCCAGCTTGGTTAACATCGGCCCAGCAGTAGCTCGGGCCTTAGCGCAAACGTAAGCTAATGTAACGACATCAAAGTCGGCAGGGAGAAGACACACAGCCCGTATTCAATGTTTTTGTGCATTTTCATGCCGATACGAACATCACTCAGAGTTCAAATGAATATGTTTCTAGCAGACACTCCAATAGGAAAGAGGATACAATTATGTCAAAGCAGTTCCTGCTGGCTCCTCCGAAAGCTCCAGTTAGCAAACGTTAGCTGCGTTAGCTGGGTAGCACTGCAGTTAATTCATCATGAATGCACTGAAACACAACTTACTAGCTTCCCAATTCATTGGCGTAAACTTGCTACAGATCACCAGCAGTACATTAGGAATGACAAAAGCAAAATCCTTACCACATATATTCATCTGAAAATAGGTTCAAGGCGACATCTGCTAGCCAGATTAGCTAACAAAACATGAATCACAAGCAAGTCAGAAACGATGTCAAACTGGCACGACGAAAAATACTGCTTCCGGTAGTGCTTTCCAAAAGAAAATCCCGATTGAAAATGGAGCCGCAACGTCCGTTATGAGGAATACAAAATACTGAAGAAAAGATTAAAAATTAGCATTAAGTAGCTCAAAAACAAATCCAGTTACGTTTTTTTCAAAACTTAATCTTTGCAAAAATCTAAGCATTTTTTACATTCCTATTTAAAATAGTGGTTCCATGTTCCTCATTTTTGTAGCCTGACACCTTGTTTTCAGTTTTCTATGGTCCTTTGAGCCATGGATTCAATAAAATACACTTTGGTTAAATTGTTGCAATGCCTCTATATAAATATATGCAGCAGAATCTTGATTGGTGTGCACATTCATCACTGGCATTTATACATAGCAAAAATAATACAATAATACAGGTTATGTGTAATTTGTAAAATGCACCAGTTTAGTTTATAATTCATCCATGTACCCCTCACTTTGGGAAAGAGTAAGCTCACTTATTACTCTACAGTAGGTCATATGCACCAAATGCACACTTATGGAGGAAAAAAGGGGCAAACATTCTTCAGTGTTAGGATGTGTGCAAACATTTTATTTCTTGGTTTGGACGGTGCTGATTTTCATTAAAACCAGGTACAAATGAACATGAAATCAAACATCAGGTGTTGTGCAAATGCGTGCCTTAAGGCATGGTACTATACAGTACAATAAACAAGCATCAACAGTCATATTGCACTAGTGCCCAACAACAATAACAAGGTTAGGACATGTTTGATCTGTCAGCCCCAGCCATTCTGGAATTAACCACTTTTTAGATGCAATGTTTTACAAAAGCTGCTGTACCTAGCTAAAATATATTACACAAGTAAACAAAAAATAAATACTATAGCCTACAATGTGCTGATTCAATGCATTGTTACAACAGTAGAAATAATGTATACAGCCCAAAAAATGTTGATATAAAAATAGACAGATTACATTCAATCCATCTGTAAAGACTATTCCCATTCTAAAAACAAGTATCCCCACTCTAAATAAAAACAAATGTAAGCCACAAGATTTAAATGAGAACAAAATCATGCAACAACTAAACATTCTAAAATTATATATTTAAATACATTTATTCTACCATTAGTAATATTTAACACCTGTGAACCTGAAGCAAATCCTCTTGTATAAGGAAATCAGTTGAGATGGGAAGGTCTTACTTTAGTTCTGTATGACATATTTATATAATGTGTTACCATGGTCCCAAGGAGCCATTGATTGTTCGCAACTATTAAAACTCCAGCAGCTGTACCAAACAACATCTAATCACAGTTACACACCATATCAAGAGCAGGAGAGTACACACTTTAGCCTCTGCGTTCAGTTTAGTATTTTCAATTGTGACAATTCAAGGTTTAAATATTATTACCTTCTCCATCCCATGTTATCTCATGTGTTATTTGGAATGATGGTGAAATGCAGTAAAAGAGTCGAAAAGCAGAAAGGTGGGCCAAATATACTGAGGACCATGCATTGTGTTGTAAGTGGCGGCTTCCTGGTGTGACATCATTACTTTTTTCATGCCTGCCCATTCTTGCAATGAATCAATTGGCTCATCATCCATTTCCATCAGAATTCCATATCCTATATTCAGAGAGCAACACTCTTGAATGCCCCACTCGGCACCTCGCAGACAAAAAAACTAGCTGCCACTCAATGTTATGGAAATACCTTTAAAATCCATTACGCTTTTCTAATTTATTTTTCACATCCACTAAGTATATCTACTGTAAACCCCTTAAGTTTATTGCTTTCTTTAAGTGGATCTGGAATTTGAAGTGATGAACACACCTTGCATCTCTGTGCCCTGCACTGCGTGATATAGACTGCAGATGCTGACTGGTGCAATTAAAAGAACACTACCCACATTGAGGCTGGATGTTATCTGAGGCTGTGAGGGAGGGCATGCCAACATCGTTATGTGAGATGGTGATCCTCTGAAGTTTTCTGTCAGCAAAATATCTATTTAGTGGATCATATCAGATTCCTACAAGGTCATCTCAGACAAAGCTTTTTTTTCCATTAAACAACTGCACTTTGCCATTAACTTGTGTTTAGTGTATTAGTTGATGAGGAGCCTCCTTACTCCCTCACTAACCATCATACAGTGTTACACTTACCCCTTCTTCATTATGTGTGAGTATGGGATGAGGGAAGGGGGTACACTAGGGTATGTTGGACATAGTGAGGGCGGAGGCATCAGCACTACGGGGGTCCTTTACCCCAATGATTAGGTCATTGGTTCTCCGGGTGCCCTCCACCAATGACAAAACATCTACCTTCTGCACCTTGTGACCTTTGGCTTGCAGAAGCTCCATGTCTTCGTCTAGAAACTCAGCTGTAGGAGAGAAAGAGACAGTGGGAGAGAAGAAGATAATCTGAGGTTAGTGGGAAGAACTGACAATGAATAATAATAAACTGAATAAATGTTTACACCGGTTATTCAAATGTAATGTTAATCTGGCAAGGGAAAATAACACTGAGTGGGTTCACACAGCACATGAAGCAATCCTGGTATGTCTATGAGGATTTTTGGTCATGCAGGTCATAGTATATCATGTTTAAAACCAAGCACACATCCAGGAGTACTTCAAGCCAAGATAAGATTATATTAAGATCCAAGACATCCTGATCTGTGCTCTTCACTGGATCACGATGAATGTACCAGAAACTGATACTGTATCTGATTCCTGGAGCCAGCGAGAAAGTGTGATGTTTGCAATATGGGTTGACAGCATTTACAAACATATCATCACTATTTTTGCCACTTCCCACTAAAATTTGCAGAAGATTCATCTTTTCACAGCACAGGAAGTCAGGCCAATGTAAACCCTACACCTGCCACCTTTGTTTTTGATGACAATAGACGCAATTACTGCCACCCTCATCTACTTTGCACAGCATACACAATCTGATAAATATTGGTACAAGGGCACTCTTGGTTTGATCTTTATTTAGATAGCATAATCTGGGTGCAGGCGCATATTTCCCGTTAATATCAGGAAATAACAAATGAAGTCAAAAGGCCAGTAAGCCCAAAGCACAGCAATCATAGTTTTTGGATGGTTATTTCACACAATAGAAGGATCAGTAGGAAAAACTCACAGTCCACCAGGAGGATGTCAGGCTGCAGCTGTGGGTGGAGTCTTCCGTATGCTACACTGTCACTCATATTTTTACGCAAAGACAGAACATTCATCAGCACCTATGAGGGATTACAAAACGGAACAAAAGATGCATAGAACAATAACACATACATTAATAAATTGTTAACACAGGCAGAGTTTTTGATTTTTAATTTGGACAGGAACAAACCAAAAAAACACATTTCTAGAGGGATATATTTCCAAACATATAAGAATCTACAATTAAGCATGAATTTAATTAATTGTTCCAGAAATTTTATCACCTGTGTGATGCCACTGAGAGCTTTCTCTTCATTGGAAGATCCAACAGCTACATATGTGCCACATAACCCAACGGCAGGCCTCACTACTGTGGGCATCAGGAAAGACATGGGCCTCTTCCCAGGCCGGACGCTGTTATGCTACAGAAAAAGAAAACAAAGACCGCGAGGAATAAAAGCAGCTACAGGAAAGCTTTCAATAAGAAATCAATCAATACTGCAATCAACTAAACAAAGACAAAATGAACAATTACTGGATTAGGTGATGAGGACTGTGTTTCATTAGGCCAGGAGAAGTCCAAGATCTGGCTATTCAAGAGGATTCCTGAAGGAGTCACTATCCCGCTGCCGAATGGTTTGTTTAAAGAGCTAAAACAGCCACCAGCAAAAAGAAAACTGGTCTTAGTTTAAAGTTTTCCAGTGATATCAACAGCCACCGCGATTTGCTCAAACAATGTGTAATAGGAGTTCAATTAAAGAATGATGTACCTCATGACTGACACAATGTGATCGTCTGGGCCCATGATCATGACTTGGGCAGCTGCTGCACCTGCCACCAAGGTAAACGATGGAGTGTAATGGTTCACAGGGAAGGTCTGAGAGTCGCTGATAATCTGGCGGAGTAGGGAAGCCTGTGATTTACTTGGAGATGAGAACAACAAAAGGGGAGGGTTAAATGAAAATACCTTCATGAATTAGGATGGATGTATGCATTATATATTTAAAGACGACACAGGGATCTCTACCTCAGCATCTTGGCGACAATCTCTGAGACAGCAGGGTCATACATGGGGTCTCCCAGCCCACTAGCCAGGCCAAGAGCTATTTTTACAGCCTGGGAGAGGAATGCAATACACATTATGTAAAAATCACATGAATTACTGCAATTTATGCTGTATAGTGGCAAAGCCGTTAGTATACTACCTCTGCAATCCAGTGGTAGGTGCTGTTTCTGGGCAACTGGCCAGTAATGTTGTAGCCTTCCAGGATGTTGAGAGCAGTGATCAAGGCAACACCTGCGTGTGGGGCCGAGGCTGTCATCACATGGTGTCCTTCAGAAACAAAAGAAAACACAAGATTGAAAATGTTATCATGAATTTTAGGGGCAAAATAACTTTTGAAGATACTTGCTATCCACCGGACCACCGTGCCGCCCACTGTTTTCCACTGTTTATACATTTTACCACGTCAAAGTGGACATGTCTTTGGTCATTATTAAGTTGAGGGACATACTATATTTACAGGAACACTAGAAGAAACTAGAGAATGCAATTTCTGAAGAACTTGCGGTGGGATTGATTAATGAACAGCTGGGAGTTTCTCCTTCGCACAAAGTTAAGCCAGCAACTCGATACCCTCAATGAGCTGAACCTTTTGAAGTTTGAATGACGTCGTACATTGAATGGTAACAAAGAAAAATAATAATAACGAGAAATGGAGAAGACCATAGATGGCAGTTACCCTGCAATCCCATCTATGATTCAGCTCAAGTGAGTTTTATGCTGATTTATGGGTTATTCCTCTATCAGCTCTGATATAAATACAGGTATTTACCTTGATAGATGATCTCTGCTGGCTGCTGTAAGACTGTGCTGTAGTTTCCAAAGTCATCCTCTGTGAGCACTCCTCCTCTTGCTTGTACCTAGAAATCGCATAGAGAGTTCAAATTTAAAGTGGATGAGGAAATCATTGTCCTGTGCACTATCACTAACAGGGAACTTTAATTGTCAAACTTTTGACCGTGCATGGATACAATGGATTCAATTCTACCAGTACTAAACTCACAAACCTATTCAGTCAAATAATGCCCAGTGAATCTAAATGACAATGTAAGTTGGTTTGACCTGTGGTGTTTGTAGTTAGATCCTGATTTTGTTATGTGTGTCTTTAAAGATTGAGTTACTCTCAATATTGAGGCTAAAATTTAAAATATTTCTCGAAGAGTACAAATGTCACAGACTGGAGTAAAGTAGATTACAGTCTAGTCATGAAGCCTTCCCCATCCCGGCTTTTATGTTTCCTCAGCAATTTTTTCTTTGCTCTTCTTTTTCAACATTATATTTGATTATTGTATTGTTTATACTATTTTGTCACAATGTCGTCACTAAATAGCAGTGATACTCTAGTGGTATGTACATTTACTTTCAGAGGAGACACAAGAACATACAGTCAGTGGCCACTGTATTAGATACACCTATACAATCTACTGCAATTCAATACAACTTTAATTCTACTGTTGCAAAGTTTATAATGTTTAGTTTTTGATATGTTCAGAAACGTGTAAACATCACTATGAACTCAATGCTGAGAGATACAATTCAATTAACACCTCTATAGGTATAGGTAGGTATATAGGTATCGTAAAAAGTCAATTTTATGGCAGAACGGTTGTATTGGATTGCATTAGATGGCACAGGTGTGTAACCAATAAAGTAGCCACTGAGTGTATAATTTATTATATAGTAACATATAATCATTTTATACAAAATATTGAATACATTCTATGCTGATTTATATTTTGAAAACATAATCTGAAATCACAAAAATACCAAAAAATAATAGCTCTGAGCAATAATAATTAACTTAATAATAATAATAAACTAACTAACTTAATCATAATTTTTGCCACAATATGACAGTAATGAATTATTATCTCATCTGATCTAGAATGTAAAAAGCCAAGGTGACGGTACAAAAGGGACTTAGTGTTTGAGTGGTAAAACGGACTTCCCACGGAGATTATGCAGAATTCATGACTACTTATATAATCCTAGTTGGAGACGGGGGAGAGAGAAAAACATTCTTCCTTACTGCTACTGCCATTTCCTGTGTTAAGTTTCCACTGTAGAACTCCGATATCCCCTTAACTGCGACAGCATCCAAGATGGCTGCTAAATCAAGACGTCTGATGGACTGCCCAGGGAGGGGAGCATGGCCGTTGGGGAGGAACAAATCCCGAAATGCAGCCGACATATTTTGGTCCTTAACTATAGCCAGAGCTTCAGCTAAGGAGAGAGAGGAAGGGCAGATTGAGTACATGCCTTATCTTCATATATGACTTCACCTTTTGTTATTCGGGAACAACACTGAAGCCGGACGATAAAGCTGGCGTTTTATTAGCCACTGGAGCTGTGTATTTAGTGAAGGTGACTACCCACAGTGATTTGTACAGCATTAAACTATACTTACCTAGGTCATGAGTAACATTAAATCCATTTCTGGCCACATCTGCTGCCATAGTAACCACATCCTCCCACGGCATTCTGGGGAATTCAAAAGTCATGAAAGATTTGCTTACAAATGTTTAAAACCATATATACATACACTCTGAACTGGATTATTGTGCAAAAAATGACATACCACAATATTTTAGCACAATGCTTAATCTCCATGCATGGATGAAGTTACTTAGTTCTGTAACCTCATCCTCTTATCAGCATCAGTATCATGATAATTACACAGCATCAGGGTAATTGCGGCCCTACACTCTGGCTTTTACAACAGCTGGTGATACTTCCACTATGAGAAATCATTCCGTTAGCCCTGAACTCTGCCACATGCTCTGTCAAAGTCAACATTATTAAAATAAATAGTCTAAACGACTACAGTATTCACGACATGGTAAGATGGGGAAAGACCGAACAAATAAAAACAGCATTACATAATAGTTACTGTACCTGCCATAGAGCTGGTGTGCCTGATGCATCCCACTTAGCATGCCTGGTACTCCCACCAGCCGGCCGGGCTGAAAAGCAATAGCAAGAACACGGTGCACACATTAACCCCAGAGCTAAACAATAAGACTATCTTCTGTTCTCATCCTCAAAATCTCACTGCTAAAATTGGACACACCAGAAAAAGTGCCTTACATTTTGACTAAGGTTCTTCTGAAGCATCTCCTCATAAATGGCCGATGGTGCCGTCTCTCTGAAGTCGATGACCCTCGTCTCATTCTTACGGATGTCATGCACCAACATAACTCCACCACTAAACATCAACAGAACACAAAGTCAGCTTCAGATTCTTATTCAGCCAACTCTGAGAACCCTAAGCGGCAGCCCTGTTTGGAAGAGATTAAAATGTTCACTCACCCTCCAATACCAGAGGTGTGAGGGTTGACAATGCCCAAACAGAGGGCAGCAGTGATGGCAGCGTCAACACTGGACCCCTGTTTCATCAGAACTTCAAAACCAAGAGATGTACACTGGGCCACATCTGTCACCACTGCCCCTTGGTTAAAGACCTTGAATGAAACAGGAGAACAAAGCCGGAGGGCGGAGATTGTTATTAAGCCTTTGAACCACCTTGGACTCCAAGAGGAACATGTAGAATCACTCATAATCCCCTGTAATTATTTTTTTAAAAGCAACACTATTGCAACATGGTTACAAAAGTGTAAATGCAGGTAACACAAACATAACCGTACCTGTGGGTCTCCAAAGTAGATCTGCATGATGAGAGCTACAGTGACTCCAGTGGCGAAGGTGAGACAGGCTGTGATGATGACTGTCAGTCCATCTCGCTGGCAAGCACAGTCTTCTGTGAAGGGGTCTCTGTTGGTCTCCTGCAGGGATGCGATATCATGACTGGCCAGGTCCGAAGCTGAGGAGGGGAGACGCTGGAGGCGAGCCGACTTCAGAAACAGATCTGGGTCTGGACGCGCAACACAGTAAAATGAATGTCTTTGGGATTTTGGACTGTTGGTCAGACAAAACAAGGCACTTGAGAATACCACATTGGGCTCTGGGAAATTGTGACAGCCATTTTTCACCATTTCTAGATATTTTATAGACTAAACAATTATTCAAGATAATAATCAGCCAATTAAATGATAATGAAAATAATTATTTGTTGTTTAAATTGAACCTTTTGAAAAACAACTCTTGGAGTTTTGACTGAAAAACAATGCTGCATGAATCAACATCCAAACCTAAGCACACTCAATTATAGCGTTTGTGGAAGGTATATTTTGTAGTTATTGTGTCTGACCTGACTGACTCACCTGTTTCTTGCTCACTCAGGACATTGTCATCATCTTTGCGGGATCTTAAGGTGTTTTCCCCAGACAACATGTCGTCCTCGGGCAGCCTGGGGAAGCTGGTGATGCTCATGTAGTCCACCGGAGAGTACGCACTCCCCAAGGTTGTCTCCGGATTGGGATCTTTATCCGCCACACATCCAGTTGGGTACCCTGCCACAATTTCAGGAGCAGGGCTGTGCATGGCTGCTGCTGATCCTGCAGTCACACAGTTAACCTATTATTTATGTTTAGGGTGTGAGGGAGTTAGGCCACATCTGTTTATTGTTTGGGATGACCAGCTATTGTTATCCAGCTTAAAAAGCACTGTACTAAATTTATGGACCTCTAGTGTTGCTGTAGTGGTGATTACATCTATTGATGGGATCTTTAATATCCCATAATATCACAATTCTCCTACAGGGATTTGTAGTTTTATTTTCTTTTACGACATAAGCATCCCTGCTACAAGATGAATGCAGTTTCTAGCCTACTTCTTATTGAAAATCTTTGATAGGCAAAGGCACGGGGTGTGTAAAGCTCCGATGATGATGCATTTTCCCATCATGTACGGCGCCACCTGCAAAAGACAACAACTCATGCAGCTCAACTAGTTATCGACAAGGAATTTCCTTAGATGTCCTTGAGTTGTAGCCTGTTTACCTTGCAAAGTCATAATGTTACACTCATTAGTTAGACACACAGAGCGTGCCGTAAATAATAACATGCGACAATATGTCTGCCTCTGCCAATGGCGCAGAAAAGCGGCTAACTAAATTAACGTCCTATTCTATTTTAAAACAACACAATTTTTACCTTTTACAACACAAACACAAAGCCGACCCCCCGAAGCGCTATATCCTGATGGTGCTGTTTATTCGCCGCGCTGTCACAAGCTAACACATCTTTCTGTTGACTCAGTAACAAACCTGCGGCGGCAGAGAGCTCACGGCGAGGCTGTTGTCACTTACCGTGGTCGTAACTTGCGTGTAGTCAAGTAAAAAATCATCCATGTAGGTGATATTTGGGATTTTTGAACACGGCAGGTGAGGTGAGCATAGCTCTCCGTCACCAAGACTACAAGAGCTCCTAAATCACTTCGCCACACCGCAGCGATGTAAGCGTCACGTTACAGCCCAGCATACAACCGGTAAGACTTGTCAGTGAAATAGCTAGCTGTAATTTAAGCTCAGATTTTATTGAATAGGCCTTCGACTGTGACTTGATTTGAATACCAAAAGGCAACCTGGAATAATTGGAATGTATGGCTGGTGAGGAAATGTTCTTAAATTACACATATCACGTAAGAAACATGGCCGATGGCCGTGCCATTGGCGAGACATCAATATCAGACTTACTTCTTAGAGAGCCGCTACGTCTCAACGCCGCACAGCTGACGACCGAATCCCATTTTCAGCACAGGTGCTTGAAGCCAGTTCCCATCCAATGTTATGACAGTGGCCAATTGGAAAACTCTCCCAGGACAGGACACAAACCCGTCAAGTCTTTATGGTTGAGTAGCCTGCTTAATGACTGGTGAAGCGGATAGACAGGTTTTAGCAGGTCTACAGCATACCTGCTCCAATTACCATTTGTCCCTCCCATAAAGCCTCATTCTTTTGTTGTTTTTTGTTTCTTCTACCGCCTATATATGAGTCTCGGTTAACAGTGTACAATCATGTGACTCCTCAACAGCAAATAGTTGCAGGCTACTCTTGTCAATTCACAGATAGGACAAAGGTCAGCTTGACACTAAATTATGTTGCTCAGCGTCTGCATCCCCTGCTGGAAAAAAACAGCTGGGTGTTGAAAAATAGGCTACTGGGAACACATTTTCTTTTTACCTGACATTGGTGAGAAAGGAGGAAAAGAAACAAAAGAAAAGAAAAAAAGAAATTGGGGAAACAGGACAGGTTTTCAGCAGCAGCGGGGTACCTGTGGTGATCTTCTACTACATCTATCTACATTTTTCATTAACACACACTTGTAGTTAGGCCACCAGCCATCTGTCACCACACACCACAATGGATTATCCTTATTCTACATTAGGCCCCCTTACAACAGCATCGTACACATCTTGTCATAATTTGCTTGCTTTTAATTCCTCCCTTGTTCCAGCGTCCAGTCTAGGGCACTAAAGCTAGGGCACTAAAGTTGGGCATGACAGCACCCCACCCATATCAAGTCCAAGCACTATATTTACACTCCATTACCACACCCATCTGTTAAGCCTTTTTTGCATACTGTAAACTTCCGCCTGCAATCATACCTTCATCTGCAAGGTTGTCCTACTTCACTCCATCTAACTTTCTCTTTTACTTATCTAACATACTTTTTACTCCACTACATTTATTTGACAGCTACAGTTACTAGTTACTATGACCAGTTTATGAAAGATTATACACCGTTAAAGATTTAACAACCCAAATGCAAGTAAACTAGTTAAAATTCTCTCCCTCTTGACTAGCTATATTGTTAAAATGCTGCTTAATCCATCTGTAATAATCATAGACTGTATATAAAAAGGTAATAATTATCAAAAATCACTGACAGGTGCCATTCTGCTGCATAATTGGTATTTTTACTTGTGATACATTTAGCGGATAATATTTCCATACTAATACTTAGGATGTCTGTGAAGGTTCTCAGTCATCCAGCTCATAGTTATCTATGCCTGAAGAAGTCTCTTGGATGAGGGACTTCTAGTATCTTCAACCAAGTCCAGTTGCCCTTGACTTTAACCTTCCTTGGATACTAATACTTAAGTACAGTTTGGTATGCAAGACTTCTATGTGTATGAGTGTTTTTACATGGCACGCCTACTTTCGCCTAAGTATTGGATCTAAATACTAAACACCTTCTTTGCTCTAATCCCATTCCCTCCTGCTCTCCCACATGAAAATAATGACACAAGATTCAGGTGTTAACCTGAGTATTTATTGTTGTTGGGTTTTTTTTGGCGGGTACCTTTGTTTCTGAATGGATGCTGGAAAACCCCATCAGGTGACTTTTGCATAGGTCTTGCTTGTCAGTGGACGACCGTCCACTTTGGGGATGGAAAAATCAGCACATCACAAAAACCATGCAGAAATAGTGAAAGGCACAATCACCATACTGTAGATATCAGATACACCAAATTTTATATGTCTATATATTTCATTTTTATGGGGGGGAGGGGTTTACTAATTAAGATGTAACATGGGTGAAACCCCAAATGTTTTTAAGCTGCCATCATTTCAGGGCACAACATTAAACATATTAAACTCCCCAGACATTCAACACCTTTCATTTAAAATATTCCATTGGTGAACTGTTCTAATAACTATATGGGAAAATACAAGCATATTCTATTGTATTTTTACAATACATTTAATTCATTTTTTTATAATATATAAAGTATCTTTCTCCTGCCTCATCATTTCCCTGTCCACATCATGTAGGCTCGACACACTTGGTGACCACTCCCTCTCACCATAGTTTGATGACTTTCACTCTTAAACCACACCTTTCAATAAACACACACAATGTACTGGGAACACATTTCCTTTTTAACCTGACACTGGTGAGAAAGAAGAAAAGAGCCAAAAGAAAGGAAAAATGAGGGAAAACAGGACAGGTTTGCAGCAGCAGAGGGGTATCTGTGGTGATCTTTAAATTTTTTATTCACACACACACCTGTGATCTCTCATTATTACCCTGTTTTCATTCTGTATGTAGAACAGGCGAACAAAATGTATAGTTAGTAGTTAGAATAGTAAGACCCCTGGGGAGTGCGGAAGCCAAAATAGAGATCACTGTGTGTATAATGTTTGTGTGTGTGTGTGTGAGAGAGACTCATCATCACCTCAGATCCATCTCCTGCACCATTCAGAGGAATCAACAGAATACATCAATAGTCATCTTTAAACAGAAAAAATCTCATATTCATAATTATATCATAAATTAACATATATTAACATATTTTGAATAAAACAGAGTCATTTATAGGATTATTGGCAGAAATAAAAACTGTTGTGGTATGATTCAAGGGGAAATAATGTATCTTACTTGATACAGACATAGCTGATCTAAATCAGACAAGACATGTCCATTTTCCAAACAATCTGAAATGAATCCCCATACTTTCATCCTGTCCTTTGAACACACCAGTACACATTGTATTGAAACCATCTCATAGTACTGTATCCTCACCAGCATCCATTCAGCTAGTGCTGTGCTAATGGACCCTCTGGAGGGCAGTGCTTGCCTATGGCAGTCAACTCTGAGTCTAGTGCTGGCTTTATGGTGCATCTCAAAGAGATGAAACCGAAGATGGGGCAAAGACACCACTTTTGGCCACGGAAATGCCCTCGTGATTTGATAATGAGCACAGATGTGAGGCAGAGAGAGGATTCTCATTAGTACCATTGGACACAACGTTGTGGACTCAAGTCCTGAGAGGCTTTGACATCTAACGGAAGGTTGTAAATTGTTTTGTAATATTTACAAGACAAATAAATGATCGCTATTCATGTCTTTTTAAAGAGTTTCTAGCATTTAACATGTCAGTACACCTTCGCACCCACAATTTGAATCAAAAGAAAAAGAAAAACAATATATCACAAAAGAAAAACAAGCACACAGCACGCCGCTAAAACTCTGACAAAATGTATGACAGTGCAAACTTACATCCATGTCTCAAATAATTTACAAACATTAGTATACACTTCAGCACCATTGTTTACTATTGTTGTTGAATACATATCAGTATGCTAGATCTTTAAGTGGACATTGTTAGATAATGACATAAGCAAGATGATAGTTTTGAATGTATTCTAAGGGGAAGATGGGTGTCATTAGGCTTTGAGGAGACGGTTCTCCTCTTTTCTCCTAACAGTGGCCTCCTGGGCAGTCGGTGACTTTTCAATGAAAGCGATCGTTCTTTCTTTTTGGTGTTCACATGGAAAACGTAAGATCACAGCACACACTGTGGATGGAAATGGCCGATGTGTGCCGGGCTCATTACTTTAGTTCACAGACCACACATTTAATGATCGTTATGCTGCGTGCGATCCACAGGGAGCAATTTTTTTGCTGGCTTTAAAAGCCAGAGGTGTACTTTCTCTTTTTCTGACAGGAACAAACTTTCTTTTCTTTCTTTTTTTGGTGGAGCCACACAGAAAGAGAGAGACTGTAAAATAATATTACAATTTACAAGACAAAATGAGGAGAAAACAATGTAACAAAACAAAATAAAGAGTTGCCATCAATTATACCGCTCTGCACTTACTATAACCTGCCATACCCTGTAACCCAAAGGCAAGCCCTGCATCTTTTAACCTCCACTCCATTTATCCTGCTCATCAATATTTCTATATATATATTTATTATGGGTGCCCATTACACAAATTTTCATATTCAAGGTACCTCAGAAAAACACATGAAATATGTAAAACAAATGCTCTCTTAAAATTTGCGCACAGGCTGCTTAGAGGGTTACATAACACCCTCTTATGACCATTTCATGTTAACCACATTCCTTTTAAAACTATCACTTTCTAATACATCATCTTTTACTCTTTAGTCTGTTTTGCTCATACTCTCACCATCTTCTACTTGCTCTCACCCATCACAAAGTGAGAGGGGAGAAATATCAACGAAACATTTGTTTCCTATGATGAGACAACGTTGCCCTCTTTTACTTTGTTGGCAGGCCAAACAGGAGAGAAACAAATGTCTAGTGAATTTCCTCTCACTCTCGTCACACACAGTATATCCATCCACTTTTTCTGAATAAAAAATAAACTAATCAGCTGGGTAATACTCCAAAGAAATGATTAGTTGTTTTCTCTGCAAAGTTACTAAGGCTTAACTTGTCTCTGTTTTGCATTGTTTCCACCAGAAAAGTCGTAAAGTACACCCAGTCATTTAAGTTTAGAATCGTTATCTCCAAATTTTAAAAAAGTATTTTAGGTATTTAAAGGTTGAATTAAATAAAAAGAAACATGCCTAAAGGAACACTGAAAGAAAAGAGATCATTTTTACTAAGATAAGAGAAAAAATTAATAGAGCTAAACTTTTTGTTGTTATTCAGACCTTATCGTTACTAAGTATAACCTTTAAACATATTTTGAAGACTTTTTTTTGTTGTTTGGATACTGCAATGGACAATATGTATAGTAAAGGTCTACACAGATCTACTCAGAGGGCTGGGTTCATAACAGCAGAATTGGGGCATAAAACTACCAGGTCAGTTTGTGACTAAACCAAAACGAAAAGGCTACTGGTCTACTGGTATCTAAGGGTAATATGATATAATATGCAGAAATGAAATCAAATACGCAGTGGGTGAATACATTTAATGATGTGTGACTTGGAGCTGACTATGCACAACTAATGCCCTCAGAGTAAACGATGCCCCGCAGTTGCTGAGGAGTTTAGTGGCAGATGTTGCGCTTGCTGGGCTGGTGAAGGAAGGTGTTTCTGGCGTGGCGGGGGACCTGCTCCCTGGTGCGGTTTTGGCGTTGGATGCGGTTGCGGCCCAGATGGCGCCGCTCAATGCGAGCTTTGCTACGCTGGACCCTGGCCACTTGGGTGACCTTGGCCAAAGTGCCCGCCTGGGCTGCTGCTCCACGGGTCACCCTGGTGGGCATAGTGCCGTGGATGGCGGTGGCAGTGGCAGCACCTGGTTCAGCCACTCTGCTGCATGGGGAGAGAACAAATGTGAGAAAAGGTGTGACTGTTGGCTTGCTGATGCTGAAAAAGCAGGTGAAGGTCAAGGGCAGCTAGCAGAAATGGTGCTATTTCTCACCTCACGCTGCTCGCTAGGCTGACAATGCTTTCCTCTCCCACTACAGACAGGTTGCTGTTGGAGACCATGGAAAAGTTGCTTGAGGAGACATACACAGACATGCTGGGGTGCTCGATGAGCAGGTCCTCCATCGGGCTGGCCTCCGCAGTGGCTCCTTCTGCAGTGAAACAGGGGGGAGGGGTGACAAACCAGCTCTCATCCATGCAGCCTCTCTCTGGGCCTGCCCTACTGCTACCCCCACTGCCCCCACACTCACTTCCAGAGCCAGGGGACATTGACGGGGTGGAAGAAGGCGTGGATAGTCTGGCCCGTCTTGGCTGGGTCACGGGTGTAGCGGCACCCATGTCTGACGGGCTAGCGCTTGGACAAGACAAGGGGTCTGATGATGCTGCAGCACCTCGTGCCCGACCTTTATGCGTCCTACGGCGCTTATGAGGCACGTGGGGAACAGGGGCTGGGCATTCAGTCCTTGTATGTGTATCTTGATGATTTGATTGGTTACTATCAGGAAATAATTGTGCAGTCAGCGGGGCTCCCGTCTCGTCCTCTGCCTGCATCATGCATTCAGAGTCTTCTGAGCACATGGCAGCGATGAGATCAGGGATGAGACGGCCAATAAAGACCGATGTTTAAGGTTGGAGGTTGCAAAAATTATGCAAATGTGGTTTATTTTTCAAAAAAGCCATGCGGGATGAAAGGGGCAATTTTTCAGGGATCACATACGCACGCGCACGCATACCAGTATGGGGAATGTAAAGGTTTTTAAAAAAATTGGAGGAGGGGAAGAAGAGGTAAGGAAACACAAAACATAAAAGAGTCACATCATTAGTTGTGTTGACCCTCTAAGGTTTTGATTATGTCAGTGACATAATGTTCGTCTCGACTCTACTGCGAGGTACTTTTATGTTGCTTTTGATGTTTGGTTGGCTTCTGAACAGGCACCGAAGCAAATTGACAAACTCACTAATTGCCTTTGTCATGATTGAGATCATAAACAAAGAGGAAGGAGATGTATGTTCACACAGAATAATGTGTTTCCATCATTTGACAGACAACACTTTTGGTGTGGCAGCCATATGGGTGACCATCAGCATGACTCCTCACCTCACCCCATCATCTTCCCATCAATACTTCACTACACTTCAAATGTTAGTCAGTATTATAGACATGCAAGAGTGAACAGAAGTATTTCTCAGCTAGCTTAATCTTTGAACATAAAACACAATTTGACTAGCTCCCAATGGCTGTAAAATGTCACACTGAAATATCCAGGCCACCACTGCTCTTGAGACTCACCAGGCAGGTTGACGAGCATCCATCCCTCCTCGTCGGCCTCCGTCACACAGGGGTTGGGTCCCTTCAGCTCAGCTGCCACCTCTTCCACCTCCCCAAACAACAGGTTGCTCAGACGCTGAAACATGACTGCTTGTGTCAAGTGTTGATGACTTGGGTGCTTTTTGTCGTCCACAAAGAAAAAGCTGTAGCTGCCTTTTTGAGTTCTTAGTTGAGTTTACTTATCGCTTGCTGCTTGTTGTTGTTTTGTTTTTTTTCAATTGAAGCCCTTTGCTGGATCTTGGTTTTGACAAACAGGAGTGGACAGGCTTCTGTAGTGCAAATGTAAGGTTTCACTTGGTTTGGAGCAAAGGCCTGGAGAGAAAGAGAGAGAGAGAGAGAGAGAGAGAGAGAAAAGAGGGTGGTTAGGTTATGAGGTGCCTCACTGTCAACACATTTTCTTATTAAAGACATCTAAAAAAAGAAGTCACATTTGGGTTAGTTTGCTACTGCTTAGTCAGGGTGCATTAGATAAGCACAATAAGTGAGCAATGTGCGTGGTAAGAGCTTTCTCTGGTATATTTCAAGTCACATTACAACAGGTTGGAAATGTTTTTTGCGCCCAAACCTCAAAGCATTTTGACCTGGCCTGTAATGACATGTTGACACAAACACTGTGTAATTAAAAGCAGAATCTGCTTATATTAAAGTTTCCACACTAACACTGCTGGTTAGATTGCATATTAGATTCTCAAATTCAGCTTCCAGTTACCAATTCTGTGCACAGAGTTTTTTTTAAATTTCTATCTTGTGGCTGTTATCCTGCATGTAATGATTTTTTGGCCACTTGGGGGTAGTACAACAAGCTGTTTACACATCCATGAGAGAATATTATCATTCATTTGTGTTGTTTTTTTCTGGCCAACTGAACAATATACTGTAAGTGCAATAATTTAGTTTTGAGCAAATTTTAATGTTAAAATATTGTTTATAACAGCTTTAATGCTGGATAACTGCATTTTTGTACTTAATTCAATGGGATTTGAATGGGTCAAACACAACAGACAGGAGAATGTACAGCAGATCCTCAAATGAAGTGAAATAAATTATGAATCATGAAATTTCAACAGTATAGCCTGTATATCAAATAGTATATTACTTAAACTTTCATATAATGGTGACCTACACTGCAGAAAAACATTGACAAAGGAACATCGGGCTGTAAAAAATTGTTTTCATAAAAAATTAATGAAATCAGTAAGAAAGAAGCTGGTAAACAATGGCTGCACTCGCCTCCCCCGTGCAATTTAGATAATCAATCAGCACAGTCTCCGGACAGATGGACAGGCGAGGTGGAAGGAGGTGATACAATGAGCCAAACTCTCACAAAGTCAAACAAAGTGAGTGTGCACAATGTTGAAATGCAAAGAAAGACAGACATTAGGACGGAAGGCACGGAGGCAAAGGACAAGTGCCTGACCTAAATGTGAACACGATGATGTAATGTTGAACAGATGTGTGAACAGCCATCACTTACAAGATAAACCCCTACATGTTCAAAGGCTGAGTTTTATTTACTTAAACTGCGTGAGTGCAGACGAAGGAATGACTGACCAGATCAGAGAGTGCAAACCTCTGCCAATACCTGCTGACATACTCAAAGACAGTTTTCTCCCTGTATGCTTTTTTCATATATTAGTTTATTTGTAGCCTATACTAGTTTTAAAGTTGTAGTGGTTTAAATTCCAGATCATAACATATTTCAGTCCACAATCTTTTTAACAGCCTGGTGTGTTTTTTAATTCTCCAAATCCAATATGTGCTGCTGACATTCAACTTTAGGGGAAAGTGGAAAGATTGATGTAGAGAGCAAAGAGACATGGAAGAAGCTATGCATGAATGCTTGTTGGGAAGCTGACATTTTCTGACCTTATTTGGAGAATCACAATGGCCACCAGGAACAAAAACACCCTAATTGCAACCATACAGTACATATTCCTGAGATTTCTTATGTGTCAGATAGAATAGCCAAATAATCATTTTAACAAATACAGTCACTGTCAGAGACACCATTTACATGGATGTATGCTTTAAGAAACGAGATAAATGGGCATAAAATGGTAATGGAAATGGTAAAAGCCTATTTCCAAAAAGATCATTATGGGCCTCTGAGATAGAAGCTCTCAGATGTATTTTTTTTAAAATACTCTGGTTTGTATGCGATCATTTTGACTCACTTTCTAGGTCATGTGTTAAAAATCCTATCCGGTGAGTAAAATAAAAAAGCCCCAATATTTGTCATATTTTGGGGAATTTTGCAGAGGGAAATCCAAAACCTATGAGCTCAGTTTGGACTGAGGTGCTGTAGTCCATCCTCAACAATGAGTTTGTTTCAATGCATTCCTGGACTAATAAAAACTTAAGTCATGAGACCATGACAACTAAATCCAGATAAACAGGGCTGCTTTGCATAAGGTGCAGCACAAAACACATACGCTCAACGTAGACATAGATAAAACCTATTTTATCAGTTTGGTGGCAGTACCAGCTTATCCAGGGCTATCGTGCTGGTGTAAATATAGCAACTGATACTGCCAATAGAACACAAATAAGCACCACTGATATGGCTTACATCCTGAAGGAGATCATTCCTGAATACATGGTATATGTTGTGTAGAAGCATTATCTAACTACTGCCATCTATTGACATTGATAAAAAGCAAAGGAAGAGATGTAGAGCATATAATTAAGACATTGTTAGCATGTTAATAAGTCTGGCTGTCTTGTTTTGTCTCCTCTGTCATGGTCAGTCCTATAGCCTTTTTTCTTTTTAACAGTCCCCTATTTATTCTTATTAGTGTGGATTGCAGCTAAAATAACTAGCCTATACTGTGGCATCAATTATCAGTGGATGTGTACGGAACTAGCTTGTGGTTATTAATTATGTTGTAAATATTAATTTGATAAGACAGGTCCTTTTATTCTATTTCTACGATGCCCTTTAACATCTGTCCAGGGACAACAGGTGAAAATTAGCCCTCTAGGCAAACTCTGGCTTCAATAAGCATTTTCCCTTTCAAATAAACTAATACATTAAAATGTAACAAGTAAGCAAGGGGAGGAAAATATATCTTATCAAGACTAAAATTTTAAATAGGTTACATGAAGATAGGGCACAGACATGCTACAGCAGAGAGATGCTGCCTCGTTCTTACATGATCATTAGGAGCACTGCCTTATTTTGTGTTTTTGCTCCACCCTATAAATATAATTTTACAGGCACAGCTGCCCATCCTAAAATATCAAAAAAGGACCTTGAATTATGGATCTTTCTTTTGACATTGGTCTGTTTTAAAAAGTAGGAGGAGTGCTGCAGGGTGGGAGGGGACTCTCACGAAATAAAAACAAGACCCCTGTGACGTCTCGAGCACGTCACTGACGCTGACGGAGAGGCTCCTCCAGCTTATTTGGCGACCGGAGGATAGGAAAAAAAGAGGTCTGAGTAGCAAATATAGCGAAAATGTAAGATATTGTGACCGCGTATATGCGACCTTTATTTCCTTTTTATTTCTTGTCTGCCTTTTGCCATACTATACGGAAAACAATCCATATGTGAATGGCTGCTATTGTCGACGGTTGTCGTCTAAAGTTAAAACCCATCGTTATGAAAAAAAAGAAAGCAACATGTTTCGGCTACATTTTAATACACAAAGCTACCCTTAAATAAAACATCGTCCTCGGCCTCAGATTGTCGACAGCCGACCGGCCGAGAGGAGACTTTCTGTAGGGTATCCAGGTTAAACATGAATTATCCGTATAAGCTCTTACAGCTGAAGGGTCAAAGCAATGACAGTTGTGGCTCAGCGACACTGCACGAAAGACTGGATCGACTGGATAGGCTATTGACAATACAACGAAGCTGGTATTTCAGAGAACAACATAAGTGGATGTAGGCTATTTGCAGAAAAACCTTAGCCGACAAGGTCCGCCTCCCAGAAAAAAACCCATCAACATTCGCCATCGACTTGACTCCACATCAGCATTTGGTGCAATTCACTAAACAACGGCTGCTGGCGTCCTGTAAGATATACACGTACGTGGGCTGGTGTAATTTTTCGGGATATAGGACGTCGAATCGACCTAATTAAGCGGGTTGAGTTGCTATACTGCTATTTATGACCTAATAATAGGTCATTGCGAATTATAACATACAGCAGTCAAATAGTCGGTGACAGACAAAGCTTCTACATGGTTTATGATTTGATGATGGATGATGGCCTATCTGGTGGATAATTTCTGCAGATAGCCTGAGCATATGAGGAATACAGCCGTTTCACTGGCAGAGACAAATGTAGCATGATACCTTTTGAGAGCACATATAGCCGGGACACAAAACACACCAAGGATCAGGTTTTAAGCAAAGTAAAGAATAGCTTACCTGCCTCTGCAATGTTATTCAAGTTGTAAACGAGATCTCACACACAGTAGAAACGACAACAATTCTTAAAGCATAGCTTTAGATAGTCTTTAAGTGAGGTAGTTAAAACACCATAATACAAAAATAAAAGGCTTTCTTCTCAGAAGAAGGGCTTCGTGTAAAAATGTTACACTGATGTTTCAGATCATAACATCTGCAGCTGTTTCCTCCTTTCCTCTTTTTTTCCGCTGCAGATTTTCCTTCTGTTTATTGCTGCCTCCAGCTGATCCTCGGATCAGAATGTAGGAACGTACAAAACAGCTGATTGTGAGATCACAACACACTCGGCCACGCCCCTGACCCGGCCCACACCAAACAAACCAGCCAATCAGAATATTACACAAGCCTCAAGCCGGGCCTCTAGGTAATAGGGTGGGGGGCTGGGCGAGAGAGGGCTGTCAACCTGCGCCCAGATGGAAAGGGTGACTTCACGCCCAGAGACTGATCCGCGATCAGCTTGTACTTTCACCATCCCTGCTGTTTGAGGTCAGGGCTGGGGGATGGTAAACTGATTCCGAGTCTGTGCTCACGTAGCTCCAAAGACTGGCCTTCTGTAACAAGGAAAGGATGAAAATCTGTTGACAGCAAATTGATTAAATTGTCAACTGTTTAATTAAATACATACACCCACAGAAAGAAGAACAAAGAGCCGAAGCTGCTGCAACTAACCTGTTAGGCCTGTATCAACTCATGAACAGACTGCACCACAGACAGAACATAGCCTATTTATCTTTGTGTTATATATGTCACTCAGTGGATACTCATTTTGAAATATAAACATGCATCATTTCATTTAAGTGCTTATTTTTCATTAGGTGCTGAATATTGTACAACATAAAAAGGTAATCTTATCTCTTTTACATGATTTCACCTCCTTATAAAATGTATCATTTTGCTGAAACAAATGACAATACCAACCTTAAATAATCTAATTATTAGTCATATTCTCACTTCACAAACCAGATTAGTTAAAGTGAATTTGTAAATAGAACTCCCTCCCCTCCTCCTCAACATCCATCTTTTTAATTCTGGCTTGGTGGGGAGGACCTCCACGTGCCACTCAACCTATACCAGCCAATCAGCCGTGCTCTTTCTGAATGCAGCATTTGAGTAGCCAATGAGCTGTGGAGAGGTTTTGAAAACCCCTGGTGGTCACGTTTACGCTCTGCAGTCTGTGGAGCTTTCAGAATACCCACTGCCTTGATTACTGCAGATTGTGCCAACTGGTGACTCTGTGTGTGTTTTTGTTTCACATGTAATTATCTGCCACATTGTTCTTTCCCTGCAATTAATTGTATTATTTTTCTCTCTTCTTTTATTATTCTTATATAACTTGCATTTGTTTATTCCTTATTTATATATTTCTACATTTATTTATGTCAACTGTATGTTTGTCTACACGTAGCACCTTATCATCAAAGCAAATTCCTCGTATGTGTAAAATACTACTTGGCAATAAAGCTCCTTCTGACTCTGATTCTGATTCCGTTAATGCACATATGTGTGTTTCTCTAGGTGAGAGGTCATGCTGTGGTGTGGTTGGATAAAGTCTGCAGAGCATTATGCATAATGCTCAAGTCCACTGTGCACATTACCCTATAGCGGATCTCCTCTCCATCCTACTGAAACTCTGCCCAGTAGGAGCCATCATGATGATATCAACCGTATTTGCTGTATCAGATAGATAGATAGATATATACTTTATTTATCACGAGGGAAATTCAAGTATCCAATAGCATACGAAACATACATACATTAAACATACATTAAACCTATATTAAAATAGAATTAAAATTAAAATAACTTATAACACAGTAGCCACAGTAAAACAGTGCAAAAACAGTAAACAGTGCAAATGAGGTAGAAATTGTTATTTTGTCTGTTGTCCTCCCTGCCACGACTAGGAGCTGTTGTACAGTCTGATGGCCAGGGGGACGAAAGAGTTTTTAAGTCTGTTGGTGGAGCTGGGCTAGGACAGCAGTCTGCTACTGAACACACTCCTCTGCCCGATGAAGGTGTTGTGCAGAGGGTGGTGGGCGTTGTCCAGTATGGACAGCAGTTTGTCCAGGGTCCTTCTTTCTGCCACTGTCACTAGAGAGTCCAGCTCTGAGACCACCACTGGGCCAGCTCTCCTCACCAGTCTGTCCGGCTGACCGGCGTCTCTCTTCTTGCTGCTTCCTCCCCAGCAAACTACAGCATAAAAGAGGACGTTGGCCACCACAGACTGGTAAAACATCTGCATCTCAGGAAGTACAGACGGCTCTGCCCCTTCCTGTGGAGAGTGTCCATATTTTCTGTCCAGTCCAGCTTATCAGGGTGAATGATATCTGCTTCACGGAGGTCACACCCACCTGGAGAAGCCACACAGCACTGTAAGGATTGTGTTCTTTGACTTCTTCGGTGCTTTTGACACCATCCAACTTCTCTGGCTGGCAGAGCAGCTCTCTGTGATGCAGAAGGATCAGAAACCGGTTGCCTGGATCACAGACTACCTCACTGACAGCCCGCTGTATGTCAGGCTTGACATGCTGCCTAAGATATTGCTATCTTTTCACTCTCTGCACTTCTGAGTTTTGCTTCGACTCAGGAACGAGCAACCTCCAGAAGTTCTCGGATGACTCCTCCATCGTTGGCTGTATCACAAATGACAGGTAGGAGGAGTATAGAGACTTGATTGAAAACTTCATCAGCTGGTGTGACAGCAACCAACTCCACCTCAGTCCAGGAAAAACCAAGGAGCTGGTGGTGGAATTCCGACACAGTGAGGCCCCACACCCCTGTCGTAATGAGGGGAGAGGGAGTAGAGATGGTAGACACCTAGCCTACAAGTTCCTTGGGGTGCAACACAACAAATAACTGGACTGGACAGACAACACAGAGGCCCTCTAGAGGAAAGGCTGGGGCCCTTCAACGCGTGCACCAGATGTTCTACCAGTCTGTAGTGGCCAGTGTCATCTTCTTTTCTGTGGTGTGCTGGGGAGGTGGCATCAGGACTTGTGGGGTCAACAAACTGGGCTGGCTGGTGAGGAAGGCCAGCTTGGTGGTGGGCATGGAACTGGACAGTGTGGAGGCAGTGACTGAGAGGAGGAGGAGAGGGAAGCTGAGAGCCAACATCGACGACCCCTCTCATCCTTTCTTTGCTGAGCTGAGGCAGCTCAGGAATACTTTCAGCCACAGACTTATGCAGCCCCGTGCCTCAAAGTGCCTAGGCTCGTGTGTGCCATCTGCCATCAGACTCCACAGCACCAAACGTCTCCTATCTCCACTAACAGACTCTATCTTGATTCGATTTTGAATGTTTGAACATATTTGTTATTATTATTAAATTTGATTACATATAGGTTATATAAATTTATACATCTACATAGAATGTTAACTGACTCTTTTTGACTTTTATTGTATTTTGTTCTTTTTATATTCCTCTGTGCTGCTGAATTTACCCTACAGGTGATTAATAAAGGAAAATCTTATCTCATCCTTCAGCATTTGGCAGTGAACCTGAAATTGCAGTGTTTTGTATCAGGACTATGCATTGCACTCAGTTTACAGTATGTCATGTCGTGTTTTGTAATACATGTGAGTGTGAGTTCAGGCCTGACTGTGTGACTTTGACATCTTGAACACAAATCAAACGAACCACACCTAAGAGGCTTGTGTGTCCAGACACAAGGCTGTGTTTCACACAGTTTCTTTAGTAAGCTACTTTTTCCTGCCATAGACGTAGTCATGTCGTTTAGAGACAATAGCAAGAGTCCAGTACAGCATAAGCTTTCTGAAGGCAGGATGATAAGGTTTCGGGCCTATACAGTTACCAGGTGCTAGGCAACTCTCACACACACACACACACACACACACACACACACACACGCACACACACACACACTCACACATGCACAAACTCACACACACACACACACACACGCACACACGCACACACACACGCACGCGGACACACGCACACACTCACACACACACACACACAACATAACGAAGACACACACGCGCGCGCACACACGCACACAACATATCGAAGACACACACACACACACACACACACACAACATAACGAAGACACACACACACACACACACACGCGCACACAAGTACACGTATTCACCCTGCAGTGATGATGACATCCAAACCCCGGTAACACAGTGAACACAAACATTTAGCAAGAACATTTTGTGCATCTGTGCTTTGTGTTCTCAGACTGATCAGAAAAAGTCACAGTCCTGGTGGAACTGGTTAGGTCATGTCCTTGTAGCATGTGCATGCATGTATGACCATAAATACAATTAATTGTAATTGTAATCATCCTATAATAGAAGTAATTCCAAACCACATTATTAAGATAACTGGGGCTTAAATACACTTCGTAAGGACACAGAAAGAGAAGAGGTTATGGTTTTCCATTGTCTGCCTCTTTATTTCCTTTTTTTTAAATCCATGCTAGAGCTTTCACTGAAGTTGCCTGGCTTCACAGGATTCCCACAGTTTCTCAAGCTGCTTGGAGAAGTAGGTGAAAGGTCACAGCCTTCTTATATACAGTCTGTGGTCACAGCAATGTCTCCCTCTCTCTCTCTCTCTCTGTCTCTCTGTCTCTCTGTCTCTCTCTCTCTCTCTCCCAGTGTGTGTTCACGTTCATGAAGGTAACATGCAGCTCTTGTTTAACAGCATGCCTGTCCTTGCCCAGCCTGACCCACCTAATTAAGGCACGTGTGTGAATGCGGAAGGCTTCCAACATCATCAAAACCTCTGTGTTGTAAACACGGCTATTTTGTTTGTGGGTGAAGACCAAGGTGTGGCAATGGACAAGTTGACTCAGAGGTCCGGCTTGTACTGTTTGTTGACGCTTGAAACAGACAGTAAAGTAACTTTTTTGCTGAGAAGCTACTTGATTTGACAACTCATCCCTTCCAAAACAGATCTAGAGGGCATGTAGTGTATTTGGGGACAGCACTAACACTCAGAGTTCACAAAGGCATTACAATTAATGTTCTGCTGACTTAAGCTTCTGTGTTTGATCGTCAGACAGTTAAAAACTGTACGTGGGGTTGCATTTTAAAAAGAGGTGTGTTCACTTATGTCCCTTCGTCCCTTCGCCTACATCATAGCAGCGAACAAGCATTATTTGGTTGATGAAGTATAAAGAATCTCATCCCATAAACTTGAACTTCATAATTATTATATGACCTTAGTGAACTTGATTTCATGTGCTCTGCTGCCTTTATTTTTGGTGCCTCTCTCTTCCCTCTTGTCAAGCGTCTCTCTGCCCCTGCATAGCTGGCTGCTGGCAGATGATAAGACGGTGGCCCCAGAAGAGAGTTGCTCAGACCTTCCTCCTGCATACAACAACCTTACACTGCCAGCAACAGTGTACTATACATTAGGGGGAAACAGCAAGCCTGGTGCAGTTTAAAGCTTAAAAATATGCCATCCACCAGTTTACTAATAAACAAGTTGTTTCTCATTTGTTTGATCTGTACACAAACCGTAATGTGCAAAATCTCACAGGGGAATATGGAACAAATAACAAATATATATCAAATATATATATATATCGTTGTTTGGTCCTGTGTGTGTGAGAATAAGTGGTGGAAAGTACATTATATTTCTAATGATTTCCATTCCTTTATATTTCTACTCCACTACATTTCAGAGACGGAATATTGTACGTTTTACTTTATTTAATTAATTAAGGGAAAATAACAAAACAATCACTGGTATTAGCTTCTTAGAGTTGTCTACTTTTCTTTGTTTTCTATGTGGTTAACTGAATAGTTTTAGGTTCTGGCCTGTTGGTTGAAATGTCAACTTGCCTCTTTACTATTTTTGTGATAGAGACCAAACGATGTATCAGTAAATTGAGAAATAATCTGCAGAATAAACTCCCAAAGGTGCATAAAGTAGTAAAAACTACCTCCATCTCGACCAGCTACACCAGTAAAAAGTATCACTATTAACAACTATAATAATCTAATTACCACTCACATCAGAATCAGAAGAGCTTTATTGCCAAGTAGTGTTTTACACATACAAGGAATTTGCTTTGGTGATAAGGTGCTACACGTAGACAAACATACAGTTGACATAAATACATCTAGAAATATATAAATATGGAATAAACAATGCAAGTTATATAAGAATAATAAAAAGAATAGAGAAAAATAACACACAACTATTTGCAGAACTTGGCAGCCTGGTTTTCTGCCTAATGATTACTTTCACATTAATACGCAGTCCCCTTGTAGTACTGTCCATGGTAACGTCTGGAGTTCTGTGGCCTCAGATAAAGAATTTCTTTCTGCGTCTCATGTTGCATACAGCCTGTCTGTACATGCTGCCCTCAAAAGCACTCGACAGTCCAAAGATACCACCCCACCCGCCCACTCCACACACATAACACTTGTCTACTGTTCCTTACTCAGCACAGGCTCAACGTGGTGGGTTCCTGTCACCAATCGGAATTCATACAACAACAGAGTTGGTATCAACCTGAAGTTCTCCCTCCTTTTGGGAGAACCCCTCTGCAGGCTTGTGCATTTCATTCTGCAGACTGAGGGCCAGTAGAGGCTGGGAAGGTGTTAAGTCTCTCACTCTTTATCTCCTACCTCCCCTCCTATCCTCTTCTTCAGTCCTCCTAATGCCCTCATGCCATGCGTGCATCCCATGATGAGTCTGTCTGTCCCTACAAGGCTTAAGCAAACAGGGCCGGGAAGTGGTGTCCTTGGCAGGAGTGTGCAGATAAACACAGCATAAGTGAGGTCAGGCTGTGCTGTCCAGAGGAGGATGACGGGACCTCATTCAGGAGGATGAAACATATTGAGGGAACTATTTTAAATTCCCCAAAGGAATGTGCAGTAGGTGAATATTGTGTTGTAGGTTCATTGTCTGTCTTTTATGACATTTGTCCTCATCCTAACACCCACCAATTTATCATTCCCCTCCACTAGCGTGGGAATAAGATGAGCCCCTTGCTCAGATGTGTCCCTTAACTGAAACCAAAATATGACCTGTAGGCTAAAAATAGCGCAGAGCAAGCATAAAATCAAAGAAAATTTAGCAACAAACACAACAGCTTTTTCCTCCTTCATTCAGCCTGACGTCAATTCAGCTCTTGTGTTTACAAACCACCACTATAAACAGTACAGTCTTTTCAGCTAGCGCACTTTGTTTTTGTTTTTTTACTCATTCAATAAATGTCATTTCTTAATTTAGCACACAGGCTGCAGACACACACGCACACCGAAATAAATACTGTACACAGCGCTGGGTTGAAACCAGGATGAAGTTGTGACCTGAAATTACATAATGCGACTTCAGTCAGAACAAAAATATCCTGCTCATCTGTCATCTCACTTTACAGAGTTTAAATCATGTAATAATATCGCGTCCGTGTAGACCTGCTTACTTCTATATAGACCTAGTTATTCTATCTATTTCCTGTAGGGGATGTAGCTCAGTGGTAGAGCGCATGCTTTGCATGTATGAGGCCCCGGGTTCAATCCCCGGCATCTCCACTACTTTAATTTTTCTCAAGTTGTGAAGTGTAGCTTTGTAGCTGACACAGTCTATCGTCTGCGAAAGCTTCACGGTAGTTGTAGTAATCATTTATGTTAACTCCGCCGATTGCCATAGATAAAACTTCCATCTCAGCTCTAAATCGATTTCTGTGCAACAATATTGTTTTATTGTTCTCTAAACAAGTTGCATTTTATTTAATTTTATTCATATTGATTATTGTTTTTCTTTACAAGTTTTAGATTGATTTGCCACGTTTTAGATAGATTCGGTTTTCGTTTTACATTTGTTAAATATTAAATAATTTGCTTAATATCTGCCTTATATCTGTGAATTGTGCAATTATTAATAAATATAAATAAATATTTTAAATATACTTAAAAATATAGGAACATTATAAAAGAAAAACTATAAACAAAACGGGAGAAAGAAATCAAATAGCAAAAGAATGTACAATGCAGTAATAGCTTACAATGTAAGCATTAGTAAGTTATTTAAAACTGAATATGGAGACAAAAAAATGAAGAAGAGGATGAATATGAACATTGTAGACAAGAAAATAAAGGAAAAAGAGTTCTGTGCTGTATGTATTATTTAAATGTCTTAAGCAGATCTCTACACATAGTTCTATTATTCTTTTATAACTTGCATCTTTTTATTCCATGGGCCTATTTTTATATTTTAAAATGGTTTTATGTCAACTGTTTGTCTACATGTAGCACCTTATCACCAAAGCAAATTCCTTGTATGTGTAAAATAATACTTGGCAATAAAGCTCGTTCTGATTCTGAATCTACAGAGACCTGTGGTAGAGAGCAGTTTACTGTAAGCTATACAGTTCAATAAATATAATACATGTAACAAGAAAATTGAAGCTCAAAGGTCTTGCAAGGTTTATTATACTGTTCCCAAAGGTCAAGAATAAGCGTCCATGCTCAAATGTTTAGATACAGTGTGCTGTATTTATAGCTATATATGTTTATACACATGGTTACATATGCAGATGTGTAGTGTTCCTGGGAGATGATCATGGAATTACTGCATTAGTTTTATTTTCTTTTTTGTTCAAATGCAAGTTGTTTCCCTAATGAATTTTGTTTCTTTTAATGATGTCTTTAATCCATTTCACTATGGACAATGGGTGTATGTGGCTCAGAATCAGGGGCTCCAGGGCCAGAGCATGTAGTGCAGCCACAGTGTTTCAGAGTCAGAGGGCTCAGTCATGTGTGTCAGTAATAGACCTTTAAAACATCCTTCCAAAGACAACTGAAGGGATAGCCTACACATTTAAAGTTTTGTATCCCCTCAGGTTTTCTTGTTGGATGTTTTGGATTGAAAACTGTTTGGTCAACCTGTCCCTAAAATTTAATTCCTACTGGATCCCCTGCTCACACTTATATCTTTTAGTACTCCAGCATGAAATGGACCAAATGAAATTCTTTACACAGCATTTAACTGTTATGATTCATTTACCATAAAAGTAATTTATATTTATTGTTTTTAAACAACATATATGTATCATTGCCAATTATTTAAATACTATGAAACAATAGTTTAAAATTGAAAACTGGATTTATTTTAAATGTGTTCTTTAAACATATAAACTATCTTTATGTTCACATTTTCTTAACCATTAACTGCCAAAGAAACCCAGTCTGCAGTGAAGATGTTTAAATCAGAGGTTTGCTGTCTCAGTTTCATGTCACTGATGTACAGCTTTGAGGCCTTCATAGTTAAATTGTTCCAAATGTGTCTAAGATGTGTCAATTTTATTTTGTTGCAACATCTTTTTAAACTTGTGTTTTGAATGTGAGTTGTGAATCTATTAGTATGCCTAAATATTTAAACTCATGTGCTACTGAAAGTCTTCTCCCTGCTACTGTAACCACTGGGTCTGAATCTCTCTTGTCAGACTTTACAAAACATACATGCAGTTTTGCTGACATTGAGGTGTAAAATTGAGTCTGTTAACCAGTTAGAGATATTGACCATTGCTGCTTAAAGTTCTTCTGGGGCTTACTTCTTGTATTTAGTCTGCACATTATGACCTAAATAAACCACCTTGATATAATTGCCACATAGCAATTCACCAGGTGTCAAGCTAACATTCCTGATGGTGGAAGAGGCGGAGAAACATCAGACACAGCAGTATGAAGCTCCAACAGCTGATTGTGCTTTAGCTGCAGGTCACATTGCTAGAATGTACAAAATGTGTCTCGGTTTGCTTTTTAACAAACATACCCTGGTTTCCAAGAAAGGCTTGTCTTTGAAAGTATAAGGAAACATAAATTCTTCGAAAAAAACAAAAGAATTCAAAACATTGTGACTCTGCAGGATGAACTAAAGTCCTCTAAAACAATGTCATCTCTGCACCCTTACTAACATGGTTTATATTTGTGCAATCGAGATGACCCTGTATCTGACTTCTGATTTAACCACTGACCTGGAAACCCCAACTACATGGTCATTATTGGTCTTTGACTGCCCCCTTGTGGTTCACCTTAAATGAGTCCCTCTGCAGATCAGTCCACAATGTGAACAGTGGGTGGCGCCACTTCATAGTTTGTTACTTTATTGACCCAAAGTGATCCTGACAGATATCTGAAAACAGTAAATTAATCATTACGCAGGTGACAGGTTTAGACATGTTTCAAGAAAATGCTTGTTGGCTTATCAAACTTTGGATTCTTGTCTGCAAGAATAACAGTGATGGGTTTCAATCCAAAATCAAGACACACTTTTAAGAATTATTTTTCAGTTAATTCAGTCTTACTTCAAATATGTCTTTATTGTCTGCCATTTTATTATTATGGGTATTTTATTTTTGTAATCTTGTTCTTAATGTTTCTATTCTAATGTCTTATATACACATACATACATACTTATATTTTGAAAGTAAAAGTTTGAAATAAAGGCTCAAATGAAGCAGTTTGCAACTTAAATTTTGGCATTCAAGTTTGTATTGGGTTTTTAAAGGATTGGTACTAGGCAACAAGAAAGACTTCATATCATTACAGGGTTGCAAGAGTCACCATTCCCAGACATGGTGTTGGAAATAGTTAAATGAATAAAAACACGTAGCCCATACATAAGCGAGAGACCCAGTCCACAACAAAATGAAAATAAAACACAACACAGTTGCAGGAAAGTTTTGACTATGCTTGAAATCTAAACAGAAACATCCCATCAGTAACTGATTGTTGACAGCTGCTATGCAAATGAAATATGGCAATTACTAACAACTGCACTGTAGATTACTATGCAAACCTAAATGTATTAGTAAATATTTAAAAGGCCAAAGTAACCTATAACATACAAATATGATTTGTGTGTCTCAAGCTTTCAGCTCTAATTTTGCAAGTTCTCTGTCTCTTCATGTGGAATCTCCAAAAGAGTGTAAGTTTCCTCAGAATGTAAACAACTAACCATTAGATGACCTTTATGTGCCATATATTACATCAAAGGATGCCTGTGGTTGGACTGCTGTCCAGATAAGGTTAGAGCAGAGCAGGCAAACCCACACACACACACACACACACACACACACACACACACACACACACACACACACAGCCGCATGCACACATCTGGGCAAATTCCATCTCTGTTAGCAACGATAGAAGGTTTTAGTGTGAATGTGTGTCAGTCATAGAAAATTATACTGGTGACACAAAAGCAAATATCTGGGTAAATATCAACTTTCACCACCTTGTTTAAAAATAGGAAATGTTTCCATCTGAGAGAGATATGAGAGTGTGTTTGTCAGTTGTCGTGTCTATTGTTTTTTTAGGCCATCACGCAACAGTGGCTGTGCTCTGGTCATATATAATCATGTGCTAGTAATTATCTGGTGGTGATAGATGAATTAAAAGCACAGGTTCATTTGACAGTTTATTACACTTGCAGAATCGGACCATACAGGACAGTACACACCCCTTTTCCCCTCTGTATTCAAACTGGAATATGGACACAGCAAAGAGGCATGAAATATGAACTGCCCTTTTCTCCCACTTCAAGGAGTTGAAATGTGAACGGCTGATTGTTCTGCGTTCCAAAGTACAGAATGGATTATAAATGTCTCAGCCCCACTGGGTTTTTGAAAAGAAAATCAATGCTTACATCTAAACACAACAGAGAATAAATAAGCCAATTTTGTTGAATTATCTGTTTTATTTCAACACTGTTACCTGTCTTATTTTAAGTATTATCTAAATACTGCTTGTCAATATTCATCTGCATATCTTTGTACAAAATATACAATCTGCTGGAACAAAATTTGCCATTGCACAAAATGCTGCAAAGCCATTTTGTTAGTGTGTACACCCAAGACAGTTGTTTAGTTTCAGTTTCTTGCATTGCTTTACACATGGTGTCATGATTAATGAGACTTTTACACTTGAAAATATAAAACAACACAGCCATTTATTAAAGTCTTCACATGTCTGTCAGTTGCCTCATGTTGCGTTGAAAACACAACCTTCAAAGAGCTGATTGAAAGGGACAAATTATCTTATGCTAATTGTGTTGTACTTATTACAATGGACAGTTCAAGTAAAGTCTATGACTGTGATTTTTATTTTCTATATCAGATGTCGGAAAATGAAGGAAAATATGCGCCCTAAATGATAGGAAACTGCTTAATTGTGAGGGGAAAAAAGAATAACAAGCCTTAGTTCTTTAGGTTGCATGAATAAAAACAAGACCAAGCTGATAGCACACCAGTCTTTCTTAGGGTCAAAAGGAACACTGAAGAAAACCTGTGCATTTTCAACACAGAGTGACTTTAATTTGATCGCAACATGATTCACTGGCATTGGTCTTTGCTCCTGTTGGATCCAGATGACACCAGGTAAACCCTGTCATGTTCTTCATCCACAGAAATGTTATCGATTTCGTGAGGCAGATATTAGTGCAATGAGGGTTTTTGCAGTTCGACTGCTTCTGCTTGGATTGCTTGTATGAGGGATAGGGGAGGCAGCCATCTCGTTTTCATGGCAGAAGTGGTTCACAGCAGGTTAAGACAGAGGTGGCACACACAAGCACACAAAACTTTTTATACAGTCTGATAAGCCATTAAGGTGAAGGTAAAACCAGTGATGGAAGAAGTGTTCACATCTTTTACTTGAGTAAAAATACCACAATGTAGAAATATTCCATTACGGGAAAACACCCTGCATTGAAAGTCTTACTATTGAAAATGTACAACCATTATCAGCAAAATGCACTTAAAATAGGCCTATCAAAAGTAAAAGTGCAGACAATGACTGTTCCTGCCATTTTACACATTATTATATTGATTGATTTAAAAAAAAATCTGATAGTGCATTTATCAGAATCAGCTTTATTGGTCAAGTATACAGTTTGACTCTAATGCCTCTTCATGTACTCACTCACAGTTCCAAGAGCAATGTTCAGGAAGATACACATTCACAGGTAGAACTAGGTGAAAATAGAAACACATAGAAATGCATAAAAACAACAAATATGAAGCATTTTTATAGGTGAAACTACCCAACAATGTTTAAATTAACCCGACCCACCACAACAGTAAAATGCCATTTACACATTAATGCATCAGTAATCTGCTGATAATACGTACATACTTTTACTTATGTATTATTTTCAGTGCTGCATTTACTTAGTAACGGATCTGAATACTTCTACTACTATTTTCACCACTTTCATAATTGTTCTTAAGCACAGTAATTTATTGCATATCTTTTATTTTATTTCAATTACTTCTATTGCTCCCTTAATTTGTATTCATTTTAATACTTTCCATCGAACCATTTCATAATGTAACCTTTATTTTTATGTAAAGCACATTGAATTGCACATGTGAATTAAATGCGTTCTATAAATAAATTTTACTTGCCTTGCCTACTTCAGTAAATGTCCTTAGTAAATATAGCTACTTTTCACCACTGGGTAAAATAAAATTTTATATATTTAGTTTTTTAAACTAAACTTGAGTTGGAAGATCAGTCTTACCATTAATTCATGTTTCACTCTTTTTGAGGAGAGACTAGTTTAAAATTGTCTTAATATTTTTTAGATACTGGAACCAGGGAATATTGGGAGGTGAACAGGGGGTGTCAGGGATAAAGAATAAACTAAATTATTCTGACTTTTTTCAGCCTTTCTGCTCTTATGAACCCATCCTACATCATGTGCCCCATTTCAGTGGTGATTGTTTCACCATTGCAATAATCTCTGTGAGAACACTGCTGTGTGCCCCACTGGGCTGAACATTATATTGCAAAATATCTAATCTACTGTAGAAACAACATATGGAGAGATGCAGCAAACACGGAGACCACACTTAAACTGCGAGACATGTTGGCTGCTTGCCGAAGTGTCCTTGAGCAAGATGGATTTTCGCTAAAACATGTGAGTGTTTGTGTCTAATGGAGAGACTTCAACAAAGAGTGCGTACAGACTACAGAGCATGTGTGTGGGAGTGTTGCGTCCATATGACCAACTCTACATTCCAGTGGGATAATCTTATCTTCCTCCTGCTGGGCTTATGGACCTCTGAACCTGTAGGGCAACACTCACTCACACACATACACATACACATACACACACTCCAATTCACATGTGTCAACAAACAAACATGCAGTGGTTAAAGACCACGAAGCAGTTCATGTACATTAAAAATAGTCTCACATGTTTTCATACTAGCTTTTTTTGTGGTTGAGTTGAAAATAAACACTCAGGCATCACTGCACCTTAAACAGGGAGACTTCAAACTAGAGTGGAAATTTCAGTGACCCAGAGAGTAAACTGGCTCTACTTGAAGAAACAACAGGGCACAATGGCCTCGATAATGGCACAAACTGTGATGTCAGACTCTTCAGTTTTCTTTCAGATTCATCTGTTTTGTGACATCCAGCCAGTGATTTACTGTATCCTTTGAATCATCACATGGACAAAGAAAACCTGACTCAACTTGATTCATCTGTGCTGCTGTAACCTGCATAAATAAAGCGTATCAGTGTAAATGTGCTCAAGTGACCGTTACCTATCGTCTGAATGTACTGAATGGTAACAATGCACCTGATTGTTAAGAAGCTGTCAGCGAGGGTTTTAAATGTAAAACATGGCTTTAAGATGCATTTGTGTGTACTTGTCACTTGATGAAAATAAATTGGTACAATAACAATAGGTGTTTGGGAGTTGGCTTCTTTGCAAACACATGAAAGGACACTGAAATACAATAACATTGGCTTATATATGATATTAAATAAAGGTAAAGAAAAAAAAAGTCTTGATGAAAATAATGTTTTCAAGAACCAGCAGATAACTGGTGATGTTGGATTATTATCAGTTGTAAGAAATTAAAGAACACAAAAGGAGTATGATGAAGTATATACTGACTATATTTTAAACAATGTATAGCCTAAGAAACTCATCCTAGCCTGTAATCTAACTCAACTGACACCACTTTTATATCACAGTATGCATCATCCAATTTTAAACAAATATTCCAGTCACACTGTTGGAAACAACAGTTCAGTCAGCGATTTGAGTATGTAAATGCTAGTAATGTAGCCTTGGGCTGCTAGCCTCAAACATAGATAAAGAGTGGGCTCCAGATGTCTGGTAACCTCATGCTTTAATACTTTTTTAAGGCAGTAGTACTCCCCAAGATCTATGAACAGTCTTTGATGTGTAAAATCGGCAGAGTTCCCCATTAAACTTTAATTTTCTATTTTGTAACCCTTGTGTAATATTCTATTTTAACAGGAAACATAGGTTATGCCATGGCCACAGCAGCTTACAATGTTTCTCCTCAGTCAGTTATAACTTATTTCTTCATTTGTTTGTTATATTTTTTTCCATCATTGCAACATACTCTTCCCATATGATCATTTTATGTGCAATTTCAGACATTTTAATCACCAAGGGCAACACCCAAGAGTTTATTTTTTTTTAAAAAAGCACAATATTTTGACTCATTACAAGCCAACAAGTGTATCACAGCATCCTGACCAACCTCATTTTGTCTTTTAATGCGTTATGTGTTTTTACGTTATATAACAAAAACACAAGGTTATGATATGCAATAGTTAATGTATTCCTAGAGCTAGAACAAGGACAATGTAACTGATTTGAGCAAAGATTTCCCTAAGAATCAATAAACTACTGCCAAGATCTTTCATGTTTCTATTTTTTTTATTAAAGGCATCTACTATTAATTTCAGAGAGCCACATTTTTTTTTTCAGATGATTATCTGTCTTCCACTATGTTGTATCATTGTTTTTGGCATTAGTTGGTAAAACCTCCCTAAGATTAAACTGAATGAATATTTTTTATTCTTCCACATCATTTTTATTTCCAAGATGTTTCAGCAGCCAGTTTGAGCCTCTGTAGTAACACCGACTGGTTCCTCCCTGAGGCCAGAGAGGAGAGAAACATCTGTTCTGAGCAGCAAACTTTTCATGTCTTCATGTTCTCTGTGTGTCACGAGGTCACGCTAACCCTGTTGTAACACAAATTGTCTGCAGTCAGCTCTACAGACAAACTCAGTGTGTAATCAGCTGTTTTTGCTCTTACAGCCTGCTGCACTGTGTGTGTCAGGTCAGGTGGATGTTTTATTTTGTCATTATATGTCTGTTTGTGCCATAGAAATATAAAGAAGAACATCCTACTAAAACAATAGATATAGGCCTACCTAATTTAAATTATTCTACATTGATTATTAAACTCTCAAAACATCATTTGCAGGGTCATCCTCAGCAGTAGACCCACAACTCAGATTACTTTCACGTGTGTCTTTGCTATTTGCTTTTTGTTTTTACTGCTGTCTTGCCCTCCTGACCTCCAGTCTGCGTGGCGTCGGCGTCAACAAGCGCTGTAATGACGTGTGAACTTTTGGGCATACCATGACAATGGCGTCTTTAGACAGGTGCATATACCCCCATCACCCTGCCACTGTGGACCTTTTAGACTCTTTGCAATGCTAAACAGGACCACTGAAGACCGTGACATTCTTGTCTAATGTCTGGCACCTGATCTTCAGACTCACGGGGTTTGCGCGCGCCGACAGAACCAGTTAAAAACCAAGTAAGCCTAATCTTTAAATTAAGGAGGATGGCACATATGGCAACATCATGTCACAATATCACCCACTGGTTACTTTTGACAAGTAAAATGCGTTTAGTCCCCAGTGTAAGGAATGATCAGACTTAAAGTAATAATAAAGTTTTTTATAGCACAATTCATACAAGCAAAAGTGCTTCACATACAATTTAACGACAAAAAAGCAAATAATAGCGACATTTGCGGTATAGCTTAATAAGGGCAAACGCATATAATATACTGGTGATGATTTGGAGGTGACAAGATACAATTATTAGGAGTAAGAAGCCATTTTATGATAGGCTGGTGTAATGAATGGGTGAAAACACACCTTTTTCATCTGTTTCCCCATTGTTACTTTCTAATAGATTCTGGCAATCCTTGCACACTTTAATTATAAACGGTATGAGTTTGATTTTGGAGTGTGGAGCTGCTTTAAATTACGCACACACGTTTACGCATTTGAAGAAGAAAAAAAGATACAACATTACGGGAAACCCATTTCCGCTCGGGGCACCATCCTGGGTCGCTGCATTTCATGCCACCTAAAGGCACAAGATTCAATGGGGCCCTGTCTGGGTTTACATCATCATATTGTTCTGGACAGCTAGGTTAATTTTACCTCCAATCTTGCTGTGAGCAAACTGGTGAACAGAGCCTCTTCTCTCTTAACAGACTTATTTCCCGCAGAGAGACAGAGAAAGAGATAGGCGGTCATGACGAACTGAGTGCCTTATGTTTTGTGTTGAGGGGAGCAAAGAGAACAGAGCGTTTGTCTCCTGTACCATCTCGAAATGTCTCCCCCTCACCAGGGGTGCGTTAAAGCCCCAGAGGCACACAGAAGAGCCATCATAAAATCACTCACTTATTTGTCTCTGAATGGGTCGAAATGTTCTTAAACTATTGCAAAATGCACAATGTGAGATAAATTGTAATCACACAATAGCAGGAAACCTATTACCAAATATTGTTCTTTATGAGAGAGAGCACGTTTACTGGGAAATTATCTCATTCAGGTTTCAAAGTAGCGACCACAAATCTTACTTCTTGATCAGTATTTTCACCATCATTCTACAGATGTATTTATGTGTGTGTATGTAGAACTTTACTGTATAGCAGGCTACCATGCAGCCAGCCACCTCAAACAGATACTTTATAAGCCGACAGAGGACGCTTCAGCTTCAGTTTGCCATGGCAGATTTTGTAAAGAATGGGCAGTGTAATAATGTACAAGGTGTAAGATAGCTTTATAAATAAAACCCTTATCGATGTGACTATATCTGTTTTTCGTGCCTGCTATGTATTATTTGCTCTGATTTATTTTTATGTTTTCATTTTTTACCACGTCTGAAATGCTTTCTTGTGCACATTTAACATCATTCAAATACATCAAATTTTTCTTGGAGGAATATTTTACCTTGACTTGCACAGTCATCTATTCACGTTCATCGACAATAGGCGAATACTTGTAGGGTAGGAGTGAGCCATTAGCACCGTGAAATGCTCAATTAGATTTGCGGTTTGTTGCAGCTTTTGGCACTTTGGGCACCTGTGGTGAGTGGTGCTGGCGGCGCCCAAAGACATGCGGGGTGTGTCTTTGGGCGGAGATCTGCCCACCCACCCCGCTGCTTCTCCCCTCTGGTTACTATATGAGGAGGCAACTTTGCGATCCGTCAACAACTTGGTAGTGGTCTTGTTCATCTCTCTCCAAGCGTCTTTCTCTCCGTCCGACTGGAATCTGCAGTTACCCAAAGACTTGATCCTTGGATCCGAGCACACTGCGCCGTGGGAATAATTTATTTTTTTTTATTTATCGGAGAAACCGGACCTCAGCATGCCTCGGTCATTCCTTGTCAAAAAGTATTTCTCCAACAAGAAGCCATACCATAGGGAGAGCCAGCTGGAAAGCCAAACTGGTAAGTCACTGATTGACTGAATGTGATGCGTCTGTGATTTATATTTGAGATCTTGAGTGAATCACAGTCCGTCAGTCATGAAAAGAAATATTCATCAAGTTACCTACCCCTTACATGCAGAAAGGACCTATACGGCCCTTAAGATGGACATTTATCTTGCACGTAACTTCTTGGGTGGAAAATACAACAAGTGTTTCAGGTCATCTGGAAAATTTGCTAATGAAAAAGCTAGATAAATCAAGGTTATGTTGAATGCAGGCTGCAACAAGACACCAAGAATGCAAACAAGTTTAGTGCCTTATTAGATTATCTGTCTAAGTGGCAATCCACCTGACTTCTTTTCTTCTATGTTACCAGCCTTTGTCCCAGAAAGCTTTCCACGGGCTGAACTTCCCACTCAAAACAACAGCTCTGCCCTGACCTGCTTCTCCACCAGCCCATTCTTCATTAGCATGGACACCCTGCCTGCACCTCTGTCCCCGATCACCCCCGTGTCTCTGTCCCCTTCCCCGCTTGGCCCTCTGGACCTCAGCAGTTCTCCCTCAAGCAGCAGTGAGGAAGAGGAGGACGGCGGTCGTACTTCAGATCCTCCCAGCCCGGACATCATCCAGCACATCTACCACTGTCTGCACTGCAGTAACAGTTACACCAGTCTCTCTGCACTGTCCCATCACCAGAAGTCCCACCACGAGCTTTCCCGCTGTGCTCCACTCCAGCAGACACCTTCTCTTCCCACTGAAGTCTCTGCACGCCCAGCCTTCCACTGCAAACACTGCCCCAAGGAGTACACCAGCCTGGGGGCCCTGAAGATGCACATTCGCTCACACACCCTGCCCTGCGTGTGCCCCACCTGCGGCAAGGCTTTCTCCAGACCGTGGCTGCTCAGAGGGCACATTCGCACCCACACAGGTATGCATCAGAAGCTACTTTTCACATCAGCATGTCAAAGTACTCACGTTGATTACCAAGCTCTACTGGCTTGTAAATGTAACAGCGGGTTGCACCTTGTGCTCATTGATATTCATTGATGTCTCCTGACGTGTGAGCAAATGTTATTGCTTAGCATGGCACAATCTAATCTTACAATGGTTACGCATGGGGGGAAAAAAAGCAAATCTGCATTAAGTAAGTTAGGGTAGTGTTCCTGCTCTTTTGTCAGTTATCTGTAGATCATTTGAAAAACAATGCCCAGAGGACGGACCTTTTGGCCTGTTAATGAGGTGTTTCCCCGGAGCTAATGTTTTTTTCTTCTTCTTTTTAACCAGGTGAGCGCCCCTTCGCTTGTCAACACTGTAACAGGGCCTTTGCAGATCGCTCCAACCTGCGTGCCCACCTGCAGACCCACTCTGAAGTGAAGAAGTACCAGTGCGGCTCCTGTGCTCGCACCTTCAGCCGCATGTCCCTGCTGCACAAACACAACGCCTCTGGCTGCTGCCCTTCCTCATAGACTCGCATTCCCTGAACTGCTCTCATAAGCCAGTTGAAGCTGCTTGCTGACTCTGGTCCCCCCCCCTTGATTAGAGCCAAGATACCCAGAGGACACTGCACAGATCAGTGCCAGCTCACTTCAAAGCCATAATGGGGGCAGAAAACTGGACTTCTGTTGCTTAAAATAAAAATAATTGTGCCTTGCATTTTTAAGACTCATGAGGTTTATTAGATATTTTGAGGTCATATTGGTATCCGCACCACTTTTTTTTTTTGCTGTCTTGTCAACTGTATGTATGATTGTATGATTGAGGGCAGCTGGACATGCAGTTAATTCCCAGGAAACTCCTTCGGTGCCGGCCGGTCCGGGACTCTGGCCATGTTGCAGCTGCTTGGGTGTGTGTGTTGGGACGTCCTTCCTCACCATACGATACATACGTGTGTGTGTGTGTGTGTGTGTGTGTGTGTGTGTTGAGACAGCTGTCTGTGCATGGTGTACTGTGGAGGCAGGGCGCTGAGAGACATGTTAGCTGCGACCTCGACGACAGGTGACCCCCCCCCCCCACCAGCTCGCTGCTGCCACGCTCACTTGTGTCTTATGGGACATGAAAGGACCACTTAAACTTGACCAAAAATCCAACTTGCCTTTACAAATGTTGTAATTGTTTTTACAGTCTAAATAAAAATTATTATTTAGACATAAATTTTGGGAAAGTTTTGAGCTACAGTTTTTATGAAGCATTTTGGTGAATATGCCTTTCAAATGGGAATACTGTACTTTTTTTTTTGCCACATGTAAATAAAAGCTTTGTTTAAAAAAACTGCTGTGGACCTGCTTATGTGCTTAACATTAATTAGTATTTCAACAGGCATTGTATTAACACAACTCCTAAATGAGTTCATCAGGACAGACATGACAGTTTCTGAATGGGACGATAGAGCTGCATATGTATGTGTCAGGAGGAGCAGGGTTTGTGTGATGTTGAGTGATAAGGGGAACACCTGCACACACCTGTCAGAGCGAGCGCGCGCACGTACACACACACACACAACACATGCTAAGCAAGGGGGGTGTACAGGTGGGAGGAAGGGAGGTGAGCAAAAAAGTCTGCCGTGAAGGAGTAGAATATGCTGAGCCAAGAAAGAGATCCTCCCAAGGGCAAAAGTGGGCAAGTTCTGCAGAAGAAAGACTGTGTGAAATTAGCTGAGTGTGGGAATCCCACTGACCCACTTCCTGCTGGAAGAGCAGCCACAGATGGAAGCAGAAAACAAGAGCACAAATACACCCCGGAGAATAGGGCTCCGGACGGCGCAGGCAGAACCTCACGACTGACACAGATTCACTCAGTATGTGCGGCCATCTGCTCAGTAATGGTTCAACTCTGGTTACCTTGCAGGAACTTTGGAGGAAGTCTGTGATTTTGAGTGGAGTCCATTTTATTTATATGGTGTTAGTGTCACAAAGAGGGTGAACATCCAGGGTGCACATATGGGAGCAATGTGTCTACAATCCCCACTGCCCTCCTGACCCCCACACTCTGACGCCGGCATGTCTTAGTGAGGTAACACCGTGTTTCCTCCAATAGCTCTCAGTGTTGAGAGGTAGATGTGCTTCTGTGTGTGTGTGTATGCAAGGAGGGTTTGAGGAGCCTCTCAAAAAGCTTGGTATCAGATTGCATGACTTAGCTTGCCCAATGTAAACAGCACCCGAAAGACTGCATGCATGCACTTACACAGTCACGCACACACACACACACACACACACACACACACACACACACACACACACACACACAAACATATTGAATAAAGAGTGTTAGTTTGATCAAGGGGGATTTTTCAATTGTCTGGCTATACCTCTCGGGGCTGTTTTGAAGCGAGAGGTGAGAGTCATTTAGCTGCTGCACACCTACGCAGGCAGTGAGTCAGAGAGGCACAGAAGCGGGCCACAGGCGACTGAACTCCTCTTGAACTGCCGAAAGATTTGGTGGGCACATAGAAGGGGCAGCAGGGTTGGATGATTTAAAAGATGTAGAAAACACATAACATGTCAAACAATGCCAGCGAGTTTGATGATATTCCGCTTTCTCCTTGGAATGTCTAAACTCTACCTCCACAGATTTATACAAAAACATGCCACTAGACATAACTGTCATTTCTGATACATTTCGGCCTTTTTGAAATTTAACTCTGACGTCTTGCTAAGGGGACATTTTTCTGGTTTGCAGTGTGTAGGAGGGAGTCTATCGCTCCGTAGCTTTGAGGCAATGACATCATTGGACCTGTCACCTTTTCTTTTTCAGCGTGTGTGTGTGTATGTGCATGTGTGTAATATCATATTAGTCCCCTCTAAGTGTTTTAATGTTCGCAGCGTCACGCATGCAGCCCCTGACTAATGTGACATTCCTGCACCATTAGTGACAGACACACAATACCGCCACCTAAGAGAAAAAGAGGCCTGCTCTGTTTGCTGTCCTTGCAGTGTGCTCTTGAGTCACAGTAATAATTAGATTTTCCTGTAACAGGAAATAATGTTATGCTGACCTAATTATGAAGAAAAGGGGATTGCCGTTCATTTTAATTTCTCACATGTGTTGTTCCCATGGAAAGAATATCTAAGCATTATTGCCCCACTCGAATTGATAAAAATTATAAAACTGTAATTGCTCCTTTTTTTCTTTTTTTTTGCAGATGCCCCAGTGAATTGGAGGCCTGGATGTTGCTTCACGAACTCAACTTTGGTTTTGTGTACACAAAAGGTGATGTTTGACAGTTTGCATCCGGATGAGTTTGATTTTGTTATAGAGTGCCGTCATCTTGGAAAAGGAAAATAGCAGCTCCTCTCTAAACAATCATCCTTTGTAAGTGGTGCTTTGCATTTGTGTGTAACAGAGCAGATTACAGGGCTGTATAAGCTCCGCTCTCTTCATTTGAGCAATGGGAAGCAGCGCTGCATGTCAACAATGAAACAAACCTTTTCCAACACGTTGGACTGACATGTTTGAAAGATGAAATTGCAGGTTTCTCCCTCTACCACTCTTCTCTCGGCGTATGTGTTTGTGGTGATGTTTGGGACACAGGAAGTGGACTGTCAGTCTTGTATAAACACAGCTCTTCCAAAAAGTGCTGATATAAAGCATCTGGGTGCGGCTACAGCTGTTTGAGTGTCCATGGCTGCGTGAGTGTGTTTGTCTGTGAAGTGTAGATGTCTCTCTGTCAGTGGTTAATAGCACGCCATATCAAAGAGAGAGAGAATGTACAGTATATTGCTGAAATCAGAGCTGGCAGGGCTTTTGGGCTCAATCACTGGAGGATCAGATTCTAGCCAAGAAGGTTAAGTCACTGGGTTAAAGTTTCAAACCTTCTTCAACAAGGCTGCAGTGCTCTTACAAAACACTATTGCCCAAAAGGTTCACGGCAGAGCCCAATATAACACATTAGTGAAGACAACGGATCCAGGAGGACAATTGAGCAGCTTCAGGTGTCACCCACAGTGGGATGTGAGCCACACCACCTCCTCTCCACCATAGCGACCTGGAAAGAGGACAGGCCACACAAACACAGAAGACGAGACAACACCACCCACACTGAGAGAAGAGTATGAAATAAACGGGCATGTTGGATGGGGAACCTAACAGCATGATGTTTGAAAGACAATTCAAGTGGGGACAAGAAGATGGTAATAGGAGGAGGAAAAGACAAAGCACTGGGGAGAAGAGATTGAGGGAAAGAGATTGGACATTGGGGGAGGAAGAGGGGTGAGTTGTTGTCTGGTGAAGAATGAGTGTTCCTGTTCGCGGGCCGTTTATCAAATCAGTAGGGAGTAGAATTTGTTGAGGAATGCCACGTGTTGCAATGCAGACTTGATCAATGACATGTGCTGTGAGGGCAGAGAGATACACCCTCTGTGCATGCTTTTCTTGTGAGGGTTTTGTACAATTCTGAAAAGTTTCAGGATTTCATAGAGTTTTGAACATGCACACTGACATGGATTCTCCAGCACACAGAAGCACACAAAGAGCTCAGATATCTGGACAAATAAGCCAGTTTTACTCAAGGACAGGATATGTCCTCTTGGAGGGGGTACGTGCCATTTCCTGCCCACCTCCGCAATCCTGCTGTCCCCCTTCATTGGTGTGTGTGTGTGCATCTGTGTGCGTTATGTGGCTGGTGCTGTGTTTCCTCCTAAACACAGGCCCTCTCTGTCCCACAGGGTCAGAGGTTAGAGGATGAGCCATAAAGGGACAGGAGGGTAAACAGAGGAGATGCGTTGTGTGCAACAGAGGTTTCCAACCTTGTGCCACCCAGAGCTACGTACATGCAGGTTTCCACTGCACAGAAATAGTAAAGGAACAGTTGAACTACATGGTTCTGTTCGTATATGCAAACTACTATTTTACTTACTATATATATTACTATAAGAAAATACTGCACTTTTACTACATTTATCTGACATCTGTAGTTACTCTAAAAATTAAGATTTTACATGTGAAAACTTCTTCGTAAAACAATGCAAGTTTGAATGCAGGATTATTACTTGTAATGGAGTATTTTCTACATGGTGGTATTTCTACTACTGCTTAATTAAAAGATCTGTATACTTCCCCTACTACCACACTTAACCATACGCAAGGTTGACAAATAGATTCGCTCCATGTTCGTGTGACCTCTGGGTTGCATTTCACACATCTCTGAGTTGGATCTTGCAGGCTTCTGCCATCTGGTATGAATACACTTTATCTGATTAGTGTTATGTAATGCAAGTGACAAGGTGGACAGCATGGTCACACTGGAGGAGATGGTTTGCATAAATTACATGAAGTTGTTAGGTGTTTCCCATGTTGTTTCAGTGGGAAGTGGGAAGCTAAAAGGTGATGTGCACACAGCTACAAAAATAAAACTGTTTAGCACACTGTACATCAATTACATTAGCTGAAATGGTAGTTTCCGTGATGTGCAGTGCTTTCCATCACTTCCCTTTACTCAAGAATATAAGCAGCGATGAAGTATGTGAAAAGTTAAAGAATCTGTATCTTTTATCAAAAGTTGTTTTACTTTCCAGAAAACTTGTTCCAGTAGCACAAACTCAAAGCCTTGATACGCCCACATTGGCTGCACGGAGCAAAGTAATTGTAGTTGCATCAGTGGTAAGGTGACCGTGGCTTAACACACTTCATTTCACTGATTAGCACACATTTGCCCAGAAGGGGTAGTCGGGGAGTCGGTAAAACACAGGGTTTGCTTGGAGGAAAACCCTTTCAGGCTTTGATTACTGAGTTGGTTAATAAGGAATCACTGAAACCAGCGATCTCCTTCACATTCAGTTGGTACACAGAAATGTCAGCGGCATCTACTGTGATGTATTTCACCCGTGAGGCAATGAGGCTTAAATGTGGTGCAAGAAAAGGATGTCAGGGCCAAATGTGTACAAACCTCACACAGAGTAAGCTAGGCAGCGGCCAACAAGTCATGACATGAGAGAATAAGAGAGCATTGACAAGAGAGTAGGATGTGTGGAGAATACCTAGTGGGGGGATGTTGCTAAGAAAGCAGGTGTCAGAATAGATATGAAAGAATGAGCGACACAGTGAATTATAATAATAAGAGGCAAGAGGGTATCAAAATAGGCAGACTGTTGTTGTGTTTTGCTTGGACCTCTGGATGAGTCTGTGTTACACTTGGCAGCTGAGAGCAGAAAATCCCCTATTTTTCTTTTTTCTTTCATTGATCCCTCCCTTCGCTCTTGCCTCGTGTTGTGTCATTCTTTGTTTCCTTTTCTCCCTCTTATTTACCACAGGTATTCAGGTATTTACCCCGAGGTTGCTGCTGGTGTTGCTGAGAGGTGCAAGGTGCACTTTTGTCTTCCTGTCAGGGCCTGTGTGGGCCCAGGGGGGCGCCAGCCGAAGGACCAGGACAGTTCTATTGTCCCGACGCATTCCAGTCAATGAAGGATATGGTAGGGAGGGTTTTGGGGAGGCAGGGGGGCCAAGACGGGTGGAGATCAATTCTTGAGTCGGGGATCAAGAGTTTGTGTGTGTGACTACAGAGTGCACAGATTGTCTCCCCTCTGCTCCTCCTCCCGCCTTGTCCCGTCCTATCCTGTCCCTCAAAGAGCCGCAGGGCAGGCGAATGCACCTGCCTGAAATCCACACCCCAAGGCCAGACGCCTATCTCCCCCATCTCCCAGGTTTTACAGAAACGCCGCATGTGTCGCACACACTGGTGTCCACTTACACTCTTTTAAAAGGGGAGAACAGGGGGACATCAAGTTGTATCATTCTCTACATCTCAGAAATTAGAGTTTAAAATCAACTGAAAAAGCTGGATTAATGCACATTTGGAACAGATTGAATGTTCAAACAGTATTTACTGAGCTGTCAGTTACCTCAAAGGGGAACTCCACTGATTTTATGCTAAAATAAGAGTCTCAATAATTGATGAACTGTGAGCCTTGAAATAATTAATCTGGACATGGATGCAGCTGTTTCCTTTGTAGTCTTATTCGATCCTTTCCAAGTTAATCAGCCATGTCAGGTAACAGCTGACTTGTTGTGGAACTATATTCATTATCCTTTTCAAGAGAACAACTAACCACATGATCCACAGAGAGCACGGAGACACTTAAGCAGCCGTGCATGGAAAACAATAATTTATCATATCCAGAGACACTTTCTACCCACTGCCCCTTTCTCTCTGTCACACACACTTTTTCAAAGTAACCAAATCTCCACACAGATGTACGTTGCATGTCTACTGCTCATTTCAGTGTGTCTCATACTCACCTCTCACATAATGATCACATTACTTTGCTGCGGAGTTGAGCTTGCCATGTTGACTTTGGCACAACAAGAATCTGCATTGTTTTGTCATGCCGAGCAGATTCACATTGCATGAGATGCTAGTTGGTCTAACGTTGCATGTCAGAACACATGGTCTGGCTGATGTGCATGCTTGTGTGCGGGTGAGTGTGTGTCAGTGTGTGTGTATCTGTGTGTAACCAGACCCTCTTGTGCAAGTAGGGACAGGTGTGTCACCACCTGACCACACCCCCGGGGCACACGGCACCTCCTGTCCCTGACACCTGTCCCCTTCGTCTGTGCAAAGACCTGTGTACCCCTCCTCTCTCTCTCTCACTGTCACACACACACACACAAACACTGGCTGAGGTTTGTCTGGGAGGAAGGCAGGTTGCTGGACTGTGACGGAGCGAGGGGGATCAGATCAGCCAGTTTGTCTTGAGTATCCACACAGCTGTCCCTCTGAAACCAGAACTCCATCTAACAGTCTGTCTTAAACTCTGTCTGTCTTGCATCATGGTGTCATCTCTGCCCACATGGAGACATCGCTGCAAGCTGTTGGACAGCCGCTTCAGGCCCTTACATCCCTGTGGCAACAGATGGGGATGTATCACAATATATCTTCTCTTTATGTCCATCAGCAACAACAGTTTTTCTTTCTTATTTTTTTGGCTATCATTTTTACAGACTGTGATGAGGATTTTAATTTCACTGCTAAGATGGAGTCTAGTAGGGGACACATTGTTCAGATTTAACAAAATATATACCTGTAACAATAGCGGTAGATTAATAACCTTATTTTATGATTGTGAAGTTTTGCTCAAGTTTCACTCCCACTCGAAAAGACATGTGTAATTGAATCATATTGCCTGGAAAATTTCACATACGTGAGTCAAAATCCTCAAAATCTCCGCCAAATTTCAAAACTTTCTTGTTTGAATTCCCTCATTACAGCAATTCTTTCAAAGTACTCACCAGTTTAAAAGGTCAATATATCTGAAACACTGCACTGCTAAAAACCACATGAAGTCTCTGTCGAACTTCTTAATTGGTTTATTTACTTTAAAAAAATGTATTCTTTCATATGTATTTTGGTTATATTTATTGCATCTCTTTCAAAAATCAGTCTGATATGTAACTCCTCTTCCTTTTTTCAAGCCGGGAAGATTTGTTAGTTGCTTTGTACAATGATTTTATTAATAAAGATAAAAAAACAACACAAAGATTCAGCTCACACCATGCTTATATGAAAGGGTACATCCAGCAATTAACCTTCCAAACCAAAAAAATACATATAACATAAACTACAACGTACATTGTTTGACAAAGGGAATCTATAATTGGGTTACACAAAAACAAACAAAACTTTAAACACATAAACATATCCATACAAATACACAGATACACAAATGACAATACGTATTACTATGAAGGTTTATATAAGACTCAGATGATTTTTTTAATAATTAGGAGTAGGAGTTTCTTCCCCCAGGCCATTTGGGTCCTAAACTAGTGATTTTCACTTCACTTACATAATTTATAACTCATAATTATAAACCATCCACCCACCACATACTGCATAATGATAATTGTACCGGTTATTTTGTTTTAATTTCCTGAAACTCATCCATGGTCATACTGTTTAATTTCTCTGAAATGTATATATTTTTTCATTGTTTCTTTGTAAAATATTTTATTTTATTCCATAACATCCGATATTTTTTATTTTTACTACTTGTTAGTTGCTTTCTGGAGCTAGGCACAAGTAAATTTCACTACATGTTGTACTTTGTATGAATGTATGTGAGAAACACATTTAAATTGTTTCTGAAAATCTAAATTCATATGAAAATGACAATTTTTGGAATTCCTTGGGCCCTTTAATGTTAATAAACCTTAGTGCACACAGTTTTTATATGTAAAAAATTCTAACATTTGAAACTAAAACATGGCAGGTGCACCACATCTGATTTAATTCCTAAAAATGAGATAGTATGTCTCAACTGAGGGATTTATTTCCATTGAAATAACAGACTAATTTGCTCAGCTCTGTTGGACTCCTTTCTCATGATGTCACTGCGTCCTCAGATCTCAAATGTAGTCGATGGGTAAAATGTTGTCATAACTGATAAAAAATAGTGGCCAGATCTATGAAATAAGTTTCCTTTAGTTGTGTGTGTGTGTGTGTGTGTCTGTGTGTGTGAAAGAGAAAGAAAGGGAGGAGAGAGGTCAAAGCAGCCTGAAGGCCATTGTAAATTCCTCTCTGGCTCAACCAAAGACATTCTTCTGTGTTGTTTTTCTTTCTAATCTCTATGCTCAGATTACCAGCTAGAGGGCCCGACCAGATGAGAGGAGCGCAGGGTGGCATGCATGCACGCACATGTGCCCAAACAAGCACAAACACACACACATGCAACAGAGCTGAAGACGTGCGCCATCTATTGAAGAACGCCGCAGTATGCTGTTAAGATGGAAGACATCAGTTCCACATCTGCATTGATTGAGGCTGAATTCAGTGTCACACAAATGAAATAAAAACACATCAACACACTGAAGTCATTAACTGAGAGCTTGTTTTTTTAAACCCAAGCAAAACAACACCCTGTGGAGAATACTGAGAGGATTCCCACATGACAGTTACCTTAATACACAAACACACAAAACACAGTATTTGAAACCTCACATAAAGCTTCTCCAGATGCGCCTGAATAAGTTTCACTAGAATGATACTGCTCCACAGAGATTCACTGTTAGATTTGATCAGTTAATCGGCAAAACAAATAAAATACCCGATGCAGTTAATATTCTAATTTGCAGAGTAAACAAAGTACACAGTGTTGCTAAAACACCACAATGTGTAACAAATGAGCATGCAGAGGTAACCAGAAAGTCGATTTCATATTCAAATATATATGTATAAAGTAAATTCATAATGAACATAAAGTGTATCAATTTATCAAAGACGAGTCGACTAGAGATCAAGCTTGGTATGGTTAATTTTAGGTTATGTTTGTTACAAACTTAAATTTGACTTGTAGAACCTTACGTGAAGGTTCCAGAGTCTGTAAAAGTAAAAAAATTCTTGGACACCCCTGTCCCAGTACTTTTGGAAGGGGCTGTTTTTTCATGGTGCGGCCCTTCTTAAGGGAAATCTTGATGCAACAACATACAATTTTAGACAAAAGTTCTTCTAAAAGTTTGTTTTTGGCCTTTTCGTCATGCACAAAGCCAGCTCCATAAAGAAATGGTTTTCCTTGTTTGGCGTGGAAGAACTTTACTGGCCCACTCAGAGTCCAGACCTCAGCCCTATCCGCCTTTGGGATGAACTAGAATAGAGAACATCAGTGTCTGACCTCACAAATGCTCTTCTGGATGAACGGGCAAAAATTCCCACAGACGGCCTTCCTAAATGAGGGGAAGGTGTTATAGCTGCAAACGGGGACCAGCCCCATAATGATGCCTATGGATTTGGAATGGGATGTTATAAAAATAATGTTTAGTTGTCCCAGTACGTTTGTCCACATGGTATGTTAAATGGTAGCCCTGAAGAGGCATAAGGCTTTGCTTGCTATGTGATTTAGGTGCGACCATACTATGTTTTATTGGTCATTCAGTGATGCTAAAAGCGCCCTCGATCACTCATGATTGTTTGTTGTTGGATAATAATAAAAAATTGATTTGTGTTTTTTTTTAGCATTTATATTTATATTAGGCCTGCTGTCTTATAAGTCCGTGTGGGCTGGGCACTTCTATGTGCATGACAGTCAACTAATAAACTATATAAACTACTACTTGGTTATTTTCCATATGTTAGTCAGCTTCACAGACTGTAAGCAATTTACACTCAGCTGCCAGTTCATGAGGTACACCTATCTTAAACAGATGTGGTCTAACATAACAGTCATGGATTAAATCCTACCTGTGGTGGGGTGTTAGAAAGAGCCTCTCAGGTTTCAGATAACTTCAGATAATTCTTCAGTGTTAGCGCTGGCACCACAAAATCATTGCTGTTTCTAGTTAACAAAGGAGCAGGAATTGGGCAGATGACGGTGGAAAACAGGACAGAGAAGATGTTTGCAAGAGTTGTCTGAAAAATGCTAACATTTTCAATAAGCCATTAAACCACAAAAGATCTATCTTGGTAAGAAAAGTTGGTTTTGTAATCAAATAATAGGTGGCTGTAATGAAATTACACTGTCTGCCGTGGAACAGTCAGTACTTTTTATGACAAATGAAGTAATATTACAGTGATAGTAATATACTACATCAATCTTCACCTGTGTGTTTGGCTGAAGATTTAGGGCCTCTGTCCTCCCTCTGCCTAGTCTTCATCATCATCATCATCATGTCTTGATCTTTTTCCCCTGCCTCCGTCAAAATTTCATTATTTTATACTTACAGGTAACACTCACTACAAAACTCTTATGGACAGATCATAAACTCTGACAGTAAAAGAACATTCTGCATCACTTGTACTTATTTTAAATTACTATTTGGTACTCAGACCTTCATCAGGTAGTATTTTCTATTTAAAATGTGTCTTGTGGATGCAGGGGAAACTCTACTTTCTGAACTGAAGCCACATGAAAGAAGTGATGTGATGACACTCAAGTGTCTTTGTGACAATGTAGTTTTCTGATAATTCAATGTGGTTTTAAGTGGCGTATTTTGCTTAAGAGGTGTGGCAACATTCTCAGCCCATAAAGGAACATTTAATCCTTCAGTTTATCTGAAAATATCAGGATCACCAAATTTGGAAATAGGCCTATGTGGTTTTTGATGGACACTGACGCTCTTCTAATGAGCAACAATTGAGTCCTCTAGCCACTCATGCACACACGCACACCCACAGATCCCAAACAGCTGGGTAAATCTTGATCCCTGTCTTGGTGACAACAGACAGGGGGCTGAGGGCTTAGTGCGGGCCCAGTAAGGGCTCCACCAGGGGGCAAAGACCACCCGTCCCCCTTGGAGCTATCAGTCAGATCAGAATCAAATCGTGGAGGTCTCTGTTGTCAGTGGTATAACGTTACAATAAAAACCCAAGGCATTCTGAGCATGCAGCACAGATGTAATGTAACAGGTTGTGTCTCATTTAGTATTAACCCATCTGTAAAAACTTTTCTTCAATAAAAGTAATTATGGGGTTTTTGCTCTGTTAACATGCCATGTCATACTCCCACGTCTGCCTGTCTGTCCCTCCCCCCGCTTTCTGGCCTGAGCTGCAGTGCTAAAAGACACACAAATAATCAGCCCCAAAGTAACACCTTACATCAAGGGAAAGCAGGGGCTGACTGGGAAAGCAAAAGGGGTGACAAAGAAGATAAAGTATACTAGTTAAGTAATTACCCACAACTCAACTCAGACCCCCACGTTCTTCTGGGCTTAAAGCTGAACCAGCATGAGTCCTCACACCTCAACAGGTGTGGGGAGAAGAAAGAGGGAAAGGGAGTGAATGATGAAAAGAAAAGAGCAGGAGGAAAAAAAGAGAGTCTGAGCACCTGTTTTAGACTGACATGTCTGCCTTTTGCAGGCCAGGGCTTGCACTGCCCCGCCCAAAACAACACATTCACGTCTCGCTATGTGCAGTAGTGCCGAGTCATTTTCAGATACTTCAGTGGTAGAGTTACTTTTCATTAAATGTTTCTGTTATTTTGTTTATTCACTTTACAGGGAGCCACCATGAGGAACAGGTGCTGCTTCCCTCTGGGTTATTCTTACATTATTCTCAACACCCAAACATACACAGCCTTGTCAACTGATTTGCAAGGGACCACAGTAAAAAAGCATATCAGGGGTCTGGAGGCTCCTTGTACTTCATCTTAATGCCCCCACCTCAAATCTACACATACACACACACACACACACACAGTCGTGTTTCCATCACTTTTGGGCTACATTACGTCTTTCATTCATTCCCTGGAGTCTGGAACCTAAAATTTAATGATTTATTTTATGGGGAGTTGCATTTTGTCCTAATAAGGAAGGAGAGTCCCCACACTGTGACTGTGCACATTAGTAATACCCCCTCCCCTTACACACACACACACACACACACACACACACACACACACACACACACACACACAAACAGCATGCCTACAGAGCTCACTCAGGCTCATTAACCTCCTGGCGGGGGGGATGGGGGTCAGGGGCATCAAAGTGGCAGGATCACTGCAGACTCACCCAGCAATCCTACCATGGGGGTCTGGAGCCGCAGCGTCTCACCCCCTAATGAGAGGCCATGACATGCACACATCCACACACAGTTTGACCCCTCAGGACCAGCTGGAAAAGAGAGTCTGACATGCCTGTCCCACCCCTTACCCCTCCTCCCCCACACCTCCTTCATTCCTCTCCCAGTCTCAAGCCACGGAGCAGCGGCTCACAGTCACCACTGGCCAGTTCATGTCTCAGCTCCCAAATAGACCTAAATCCAGAGGGGATGGTTATTTTCATTGTCAATCTATCTGCTGAATATTTTCTCAATTAACTAATTCAATTATTGCTAATAAGAAATAATGAAGAAATGATTGGTTAGATTTCCTAAAGCCTAAGGTATGTCTTTAAATTCCTTGTTTTGTCCAACCAGCACTCCAATAGGACAAAAAAAGGCTTCTCACAATTAAGGACCGCTAGGGAATACTTTGGTTTGAAAAATGTCTTAAAAATTCAATATAGTCACTGATTAATTTAATGTACAACATTAAAATCAATTTGGCCTTGACCATCAATTTATTTTCAAGGTCACAGAGAGTCTGAAGAGGATGAAGTGTTACAATCTATGCAAAAGTTTGATTTTTTGCAGCCGCAATCTTGACAAATCTGAAAGTGATCCTGTACATCCTGTACAACTAGTTAACAACAGAAATCTGTGAATGTGCTTGTCTAAGACTGTAATCTGCTCAAATCTGTCGTTAAATGTGCAATTAAAAGTCTTTGATTCCAAGTCTTTTAGTATGTTTCGGTCGTGAGACAGACAAAGGCAAGCAGGAAATTCCAGTGACTTCTTGCTGCTAGAATGGACTTAATTTTAGCTATTGTGAGGTACCATTAATCAAAGATGGATCAATTGAATATAAAGACAAAACTAAAACACACCCATCTGTCAATCAACACAACTGATGGGAAGTGGCAAGCGCAATCAGAGGTATGTGAGAGGGAGAGGGTGTGAGTCAGGAGAGAGAAAGGAAAGGGAGGGAGGGGGGCTTTGGAATAGCTTTCTGCCAGAAAGGCAAGTGCAGCAGCGGCAGCAGGGTAAAGGAGGGGTGCAGGGTCGAGGGGAAGAGGCACCTTGCAACAGCTGGTCTCAATTATCCGTGGAAGGGCTGCTGAGTGTACAGGAGCATGTGTGTTTGTAAGTGTGTGTGTACGGTTGAGGCATCGCAGAGGGAGGGCTGAGACCACTGGCGCCAGGAGGGGAGCAACAGGTCAGGGAGGATGAAGATTATAAAAATACTAGCAGGCAGTCTGCCTGGTCTGGTCTGAGTGTATGTGGTGGATACTGCTTGCCTGCCACAGTGCCACAGGATGTAGAAGAGTGTATGTGTGTGTGTGTGTGTGTGTGTGTGTGTGTGTGTGTGTGCGCGTGTGTGCCCACAGTGCATCAGGGCGGCATGTTTCTTCATACATCCTGTGAGATAACCTTCCTGATTGAATACCAAGGCCTCATCCTATGTTTTTATCCATCAAAGTTGTTGTGCTGAAAACTGAATGTCTCAGTGTCTCAGATTTATTTTTACGAATATTCATCTTGATTTAAATATACAAGGTCTCACGTAAAGTCAGTTCAAAGTTTTGTTTTAATGTAACTATATTTTGTAATGTATTAAAGTTTTTGATAATAAAATAATGTAACGAAATGAAGAAAATTAAATCCTTAATTTCCCCAGTAAGGAATATGCCCACTGAGCAAATGTTCGCTTTATGCTAAAGTAAAGTACCTAATGTTGGGACAAATACATTTCCCACATTCTTATAACAGTTGAAGGAACGAATGTGCAGTTTTGGTCAGGGGTATTTATATTGTATCATAGAGTATAAATTATCTTTTGTATCATAAACGAATCAATTATCTTGAAAAGATATGAGCAGGGTCCTGGGCCTCTGCAATGGGACAGACAGGAGCTTGGAACCCACACATGAGTGTATGCTTCCCCCTGGTGTTAAACAAGTGTTATTACATGAGGACCAAATTGGCAAAGTGTTTCTGCGAAGGTTTTATCCTACTGGGAACAGGGAATGACCATCTTAAGGTGATCTTAAAACACCCTGTTAACATTGCAAATTTAAACTCTTAAAGGATAATTCTGGTACTTTTAAACCAGGGCCATATTTTGACATAGGCTATTTTGTTAAATGACTAATTGGTACCAAAAGTGTTGGAACCTGTGCAGAAGAGGCCTTCAGCTCTAGCCTCTAGCTTGTGGTCTAGACCTGCTCTATATAAAAAGTGCAATGAGAGCTGGGAATGCCATTTGCTGTGTCATAACACTCTGTTGAAAAGAAAAATATCTAAGCTTTACAATAGGCTCAGTCAAGGAAATAGTTTGTTTTAACAACTGTAACATGTACTTACTTTCCATAATCCATACTGTAAGTGGACTCATATAAATAGGCCTACTTATGCAATTCTGCTTAAGGAAAGGCTCCGAATAAGCTTGCCTGGTCATTTGTAAAGGAGAACTAGATCTTGATGCTCCAACTCATAAGGTCACATTTTCAGGACAGATTGTGAGGAGCTTAATGCCCTATACGTTATAGCCTATGGCCTATATACACCGATCAGCCATAACAAATCTGACCACTGACAGGTGAAGTGAAACACACTGATTATTTCATTCAACTCATCATTGCACCTGTCAGTGGGTGGGATATATGAAACAGCAAGTGAACATTTTGTCCTCAGAGTTGATGTGTTAGAAACAAAAAGTAAAAATTATTAAATAAAAGTTATGATTATGAGATAAAAAGTCATAATTGAGATAAAAAAAAAGTAATTTCAGAGATTGGCACTGTGTGCATGACGAGATCTGTTAATCCTATAATCACCTAACCAATATGCATTTTAGTTAATTATTTTCCCTCCTATTTTATCCAGCTTTTTACCTAGCCGTTTCTAACTTCGGCCAGTCTTGTTTTACATTCTGGCTTAATTCTTACATGTGTATATTTTCTGTCACGGTGTCTTTGTTGAAACCACCCTGCCACCCAAATATAAACACAGAGGCTGGACATATTGGCACTCTGTTTTGATTTATGAATGGCCAACTAAGTCTCCTTTGTCTTTTCATAGCTGTTTGTTATCCTGTCTTCTGCCAGCTTTGAACACTGCATTGGGTATGTTGTCAGATTGTCAGTGTTTATTGATTTGCTATTAAATACACAAATAAGGCAGTAAATCCACACTAAAATCAAAAGGGCACAGTAAAACTCATATATAGAAATATATTTTCCCATCAGTGTGGATATATGTACAAAGGTCTGAGTTACATTGTGCAGTGTGAACTATCTAATTTGTATATAAAAAAACACAATGTTTGTGAGTTTTTGTCTGTCACTATAATGCCTAGTTTCATCTGTTGTTTTAAGTTACAATGTCCTTATCCTAACACTATTAACAATATGACTAAACTACCATATGCAAAACATTTAGTATTGAACTGTGTGCCATGTGATAATCTGTATGAAAGTGACCATGTTATATATAATTTAATACTTTTATTTTATTAGCCAACACCTTCCTACATCTTAAAGATAAACTTTGAAATGCAAAATTGACTTTTCAGGGTTTTTTCCACGTGGCACAACATTACCATTCATTCAGTGTTGGTGCTGTACTATTTATTTCAACATCCACCATCCAGCCATGCATAATAACATAGCAGTGACATCAGGTTTTGTTTCTGAAGGTATCCTGACATACCCTGTTAAATATTTATTCAGTTGTTCCAGTTGATTCATATGTCAGATAAATATCTTCAAGAGATCAAACCTTGAGGAGAAATTATAGCTGAGAAAAAAAAGCCCCATTTTTTAAATAGAGATTTTACTTGTTTTAAAAGGAAGAAGTTTTTCTCTTAGGGGTATTTTAAAACTTGTCTGAAAACTGAAAATCAAAAGATAACTCATACCCCAAACCATCCAGTCACTTGTCTGATAGTAGACAAGGTCGCCTCTGCCCTCCCCACCCGCACCATCACAAGATGCAGTGACTCGGCATTTACACTAATACACCATTGCATGACATGCATTCAGTCTTGATGTACCCCCCATGGGTCCTGACAGCATTGTGAATGGCTTGCATGCACCAAAATATAGATGTGTAAAACACTTGTTTTACCGAGGAAATGCGATCTCTGCTGTGTTTCCCCCTCTGTCAAATACAGAACTTTCAACTCTGGTTTGAAATAATAATCATATAAAATAACCCAACAATAATTGATTGAGAAGTTTTGTAAGTAGGCTACTCAGCAGAACCGGAAACAATTTTCAGAGAGAATAAAAAGTATATAATATTATAAAAAGAAGGATGAGAAGTATCCAAAGTCAGGGGGGTCACACACTTTCTCAAGAACAAGGTCAAGGAATTTGGACTTTGAGGGAACGAAAGCCTGATTTTTGGGGGCAGGATTTATAAGGCTGTCCGTGGTTGAGAAGAGAATGCTGGATTTGTTTTGATTATTAGAAATCAGCTTTGAGAGATAGACTTGTCTTGCACGTCTAATGGCCTTGTCGAAGTAGGTGAGGTGTTCTTCAAGAATTTCATAGTGAACTTGTTACTTAGTTTTCCTCCATTTATTCTCAGCTAATACCAATCGCCATGGAGGTTTTGGATTTGGTTTAGGCTTGGGCTATCATGTCAATGGCTGTCTTTAGTTTATTCGAACTGTGAGCTGAGGGACAGGATCTACGGCAGAAATAAAATATGATGTTTTCAGTCAGTCATGAAGAGATAAGCGCACCTCCAGCTGTGAAGACCCACAAAAACTGCTGAAGCACCAGCCACAACGGCTGTGAGAGTTGTCCTCTGCTGTCTCAGAATGAGAGGGGCCTCCAGGCAGGACCTTAGCTGTCTCAGGACTGGAGAAACGTGTTGACCTGTTGAGAGGGATTCTCTGCTGGTGCCAGGGAATAACGGCCTCCAGACCATCTCAGGACAGCCTCTTTAAGGATCCACTTTTTAGGAGCCTCTTAAGCCTTGCATGATAGCAGCTGATCACTTACCCTCCAATGGAGGAATATCCTATGTATGGAAGCAAAGAAAGGCATTTGAAGCTTATCAGCAATTTGTTGAAATTAAAAAATACCACTGAATTTATAATATTTTAATATTGTTCTTTGAGATCAGCCTATATGAAATGATGTAGTTTGAAATTCCCTTTTCTAGTTTCTAGTAAACGTTTCAAGTTGCGCAATTTCAAAAACTTGATTTTACTTGGGTTCTCAAATTCACACAATTCAGTTGTTCAAAATGATTCAAAATGTTCAAATTCAATTGCGTCTGAAAATTCAAGTCAAGTTAAAAAATCATTAAAAATGATCTGTGTTACAAGATTTATGCAGAAACACATCCCTCTGGGGCAATGCAGACCCACATAATATCACTAGTAGTGAAAGACCTTCAGTGCTTCATGGTAATGTTTGATTTAGAGGAGTTTTCCCATAATATCACCACATTCCCTTCTGATTATTTTATCTATAAACAATTTATCAATCAAGTTTCTAAAAAATGTATCATACTGCACTGACTTCCTCTTTATCTTCCTGACTTTTTTCCCTTTAAAATAAATTTTTGTTTGTGCTGTATCATTTGTTAGTTTGTTTGGAGTTTTCTTTTATCGGAATCAAAGGTGTAATGATAGAGGGTGCAGTATGTATGTTGTGATTTTGGGCAATAGAACATTAATGTGACTTTAACAGGTCGTCAATTGGAACAACTTCCATTATACCGGGCTATAAAGAATGACTTTCATTTTAGGCTACTTGCATGATACTGTAATCTGTGACTGTGCTTTCAACATTTGCTATATTGTTTATTGCAACCTCGAGATGTTTCTACATGTCATAACGTTGACAGACATTTTTCTGGATTGTGAAGATATGATCTTTAGCTGGTCTTCTTATCTGACAGAGATCATAATAACAGGCTGTAACAAAACAATGGACAGAAGGTTGCAGCTCTGCCACATGTCATATTTAATGGACAACGCTTTAAAATGACGGCACCGAGGCAAGGACATCTCATTTCGTTAAAGTCCTGTTGCTGCTCCTGGCAAGTTCTCTGCTCTGTACTCATAGTGTTTGTCTGTATGTTGTATTGAAGCAATAAAGTTTTTGAAGTGGGAAAAAAAAAGTCCTGTTGCCTCGACTCCTGGGCCCTCACGTCTCCTATTCGACTTGTATGCTCGCATCTCAGGTGGGAGGGACGAAGAGTCGGAGAAATGAGGCCTTTGGGATGAAGGATGAACCCTGACTTTGCATTGCGCAGTTTCCGGTCAGATTTCCGCACCAGCAGCCTATATAATTACAGCGCGCTCCTACTCTCATTTTTACGGTAAGTGAACGGACAAGGCGTGAAAAAGGCTATAGCTTACAAACAGCACACAGGACAAGTGTCTATTAAAACAGTGTTTGTCATTTTCCACGTTCTGTAAAAGCACATCAAACTTTTCCCTCTCATTTTAAGAAAATTACAACACAACCCCCTTTCAAACAAAGGGATTTCTCATCCAAATATTTTATCTACACAATAAGACAAATGCAATTCTTTAGTAAAAGTACTAATAGGTTAACACACTGGGAAAATTATCTGTAAAAGTAAAAGTCCTACATTGAAAATGTTAAGTTTAAGTATGGAGGCTATAATCAGGAAATTGTACTTAGTCTTTTCAATGTCTTCATGCTTTTATCTTGTATTGTTTTTGTATTATTGTCTCTTGGGTATTATTGTCTTTACACTTGTTAAAGCACTTTGTAACTTGTTTTTGAAGAGTGCTCTAGAAATAAAGATTATTATTATTATTAAAGTATTAAAAAGTATAAGTAGGTTATGTGTACTCCATTCAGAATATTTTCTAACATTATGGGCCTATAGGCTATTATTATTTTATTATTTTACTCTTGTAATTGGTTGAGGTGGACCTAAGATTTACCTATTTGGTGTCTGACTGCAACTAATGATTGTTTTCATTATGGATTTGTCTTCTGATTATTTTCTCCATTAATCGATAGTTTAGTTTGTAAAAATTCAGAAAATACTCAGAAATGCCGTCACAATTCCCGAGAGCCCAAAGTGACATCCTTACAATGCTTGTTTTGTCTAAACAATAGTACAAACCTCAAAATTATAAATAATTAAAAAAATGTTCAAATGATTAAAACACACAAAAAAACAAATATTCATATGTGAGACACTGGCGCCATGAGATGTTTTTACATGAAAAATGACAAACGATTATCAAAATAGTTGCTGATTACTTTTCTGTCAATCATTAATTGACTAATCGTTTAAGACATAGTCCTACTGTTGATAGTTGCATTAAATAATCTGCTTTTATAAGATCTTCATAAATGCAACATGTTATACGTGTTATAAATGCGACAATCTCAAATTACAGGCAGGTATTCAAATGTAGCCTAATGGTTGGCCGTTCTTGTTACAATCCTGATCAGGTACAACAGGCTGTGTGTATGTGAGATGAAAAAAAAAAAGTAAAGTACGGGTACCTCAAATTTGTTCTTAAGCACAGTACTTGAGTAAAATATACCCACCACCACTGCGTGAAGGTGACGTGAGAAAAGATATCTTAACGTAATGTAACTTTATGGTTTCACGCGCTTCATTTAGGCTACCGTAACTATCAGAATACGGGTACAGTCGCAGGGCCTGACCGCGGAAATACGTACGTTTCTTCAAACTGTCATCTTGAAATAAAACAAGACGTCAGACAGTATGACTATTGCAACATCATATTGTTTTATTGTCTCTGAGCCAGGTGTCACGCCGGCTGAGAGAGAATAAGAGGAACTTAACGATTTAAGCGATTTTAGTTGGTTGGTAAGATAATGGATGGATGGATTTTTAAACGCGGACGGATATAAAGTCTTTGGCCAATGACACGTAGGTAAATGCGCTTGGGGTGGTTGAAAGTGTGTATCGTAGGTTGCTGTAGCTATATAAACTATGTTCTTAGAATAAGAGGTTAGATTAACTAATAGGCTGAAGATCTAACTATGATATAATACGCCTACATGTAACGCGAAATGTCAGCGGGGCAATAGGCTACTGGCAGCTAAAAGCCATTTAGAAAAGAATAGCTTAAAGGCCATTAGCACATTTGGTGAAAAGGTTCAAGTTCATGGCCGTCATGTTGAAAAAAGATACATACGCGCTACTAGGCTACTGCTATTTTAAGGTTTTATGAAAAAAGAGCAATTTGCTGCAGTGTTTCTGAGACCATGGACTGAATTAGGCTATAACAATACTATCATTTTAGACTACTATTTGTGTTGTTGCCACTGGTTCTGCTTTGTTATTACCATTGTAGTAATTGTCTGTTTACGGTGATGAGGGATGAAATCACCATTTTCAGTGCAAGACTGAAACTTTACTTCTCTTTCTTTTTGCCTGAATGCAAACAATGCAGGAGTCTTACTCATCAGTCTTGGCACAGCCCTGGTTTCAAGGATGTGAGAGTCATTATAATAACCATCCTTCCACCACAGCTCAGCGAGGAAACTCTCTGAAGAAGCACAAAGGGACTTGAAGACTAAAAACACTGTAAGTTCAATGTCTGACATGAGCTTGTGTTACTGACTGTGCTGTTAGACCAAAGATGAGTATTTGTGGGATGGAGGAGGAGGGCAGAGCGGAGTCTCCAGTATCCAGCTGTCTGTCTCTGAAGAGTGACCAGTCCAGAGAGATTCCTCTTGCCTTCAGCAATGAACCCGGACAATTCAACACAAAGTAAGAGTTCTCTGGCTGTGGGGGCAATAGTTGCTCTGTCAGAACATCTTGATATTAAAGTGTGCAGATATTAGTGGCTCTCAAACATTTTCTGCCCCCAAAATTCTCTGTAGAAGCACAAAGAGGGACTTCCAGACTAAAAACACTATGACATTCAATTGTATTACAATTTTTGGTCTTATCTAGACTAACCATAACCGTTTCCCTGTTTATGTACCATATGAGCCACCAACTTAACCTTTGCTAACCACAAATATAAGACCAAAACAGAGTTCACAGCATTATTATAAAGGCAAGTAAAAACAGTTTAAAGAAATAAGTCTGCTCTAATTAAAATGCAAATGTGTGAAGCAAGGTAGTCCAAAATTGGGCCAACTGGGTAATCATACAGAAGCATCCTATGGTGCGCGACACTGCTTTCAATATCTGATGTGAGCACATGTCACTGATTGTCTTGTTAGAACAAAGATGAGTGTTTGTGGGATGGATGAGGAGGGCAGAGCGGAGTCTCCAGTTTCCAGCTGTCTGTCCCTGAAGAGTGACCAGTCCAGAGAGATTCCTCTTGCCTTCAGTAATGAACCCGGACCATTCAACACAAAGTAATAGTCCTCTTTAGTTTCTTAGCCTTGTGTAATAAATCAAGTGATTGGCTGTGTTAGATGGGTGGCAATAGTTCTATCAGAACATCTTGATATTAGAGGGTACAGATATTAGTGGCTCTCAAACTTTTCTGTCATGCCCCCCTTTGGAAGAAAGAAATGTTTACAACAGAAAACAGACTTGTAATCACATAATATGACCATAAACACATTGGAGTTTCCAGATCAGACTGTTCATTATGCAGCTAAATTGTGGCAGTTGAGTATTGAGATGAGATGAGATTGAGATGTGAGCTTCTGTCACTGATTGTCTTGTTAGACCAAAGATGAGTGTTTGTGGGAAGGACGAGGAGGGCAGAGTGGAGTCTCCAGTATCCAGCTGTCTGTCTCAAAAGAGTGACCAGTCCAGAGAGATTCCTCTTGCCTTCAGCAATGAACTGGGACCATACAACACAAAGTAAGAGTTTTCTTTATTCTTTATTCTCTTAGCCTTGTGGAATAAACCAAGCAACATATTCCTTTCACCTCTACATGGATGTTGTAGTGTAAATGAAAAATAAAAAGTGAAAGGAAGACAATGGAAAGTAGTTTTTTTTATGTCCAGCCATCACATTTACGACAGAAAACCGACTTCTATTCACATAGTATGACCATAAACATCTTTCCAGATTTCCAGATCAAACTCGTCATCTGCAGCTTATGACGACTTCATGCTTTTGTAGCAAATTAATCTGCACCTTCAGACAAAAAAATCTGCTTATAATAATGACTCATCATTTTCTGTCTTTACGGAATTTCAGTCAGGGCACTCACGTTAAACTCACGTTTTTTTTGCAGCAATATGCACTTGAGAGAGTTTATTTATAAGGACAGCCTATTGTGACAGATAAGTTGTGGACAACATTGGAGGGTGTATGGAAGATGTGACTATAAATTACTTCTATGCATGGCTAGACTATAACATTTCACCCCAAAATACCCATACCTTTTTTAAAAAAAAAGAGAGGATTGGATGATTTTCACCTGGATAATAAATCCACATGCATCCACATTAGTATTTCACCAAGTTAAAAGTTTCAAGGTAAGTTAAAAAAAAAAGACCTATTTTTTCACTTACAACTTATAGCATTTAACCATGCAGTTCTTCCTCTATATGCTGAGGTTTTCAGATATCCACCTCATTCTGCGAGTACTCCAATAAGGTAAATGGAATACAATTTTAGTCAAAGCATAAAAAAAATTACATTTGAAAAATTCAAAAGCAATGTTTCTTTGCAGAAAAAGAAATGTTACTCAGATGCTATCTTTATTTGAACTATTCCTTCGATAGAAAGATTGATAATAGCCTTCTCACACAACAATGACTGTGCGATTGTCTTTGTCACATATTAGTTATTGAATGTTTGAACCACTGACTAAAAACTATTGTGTCATCTGTGTACAGGCATTAAAAGACATACCGTAACACACAACAGAATGGTTTGAATTGCTTTGGAGAGACACACCCCTACAGGCTGGCCAAGGGTCTGGCTGTGAAAGCTGTTTTAGTTAGTTGTGAAGCAAAGGGTAGGGCAAACTTGCTCTATTTCCATTTTGAACAGAGCGTAACCAGGCTGCTTTGACATTATTAAATCTTAATATGTCTTATGTTTATATATCCAGATGTGGATAATTTAGATAAAATTGCTTAAATGGGAAACGTGGTTTTTTTTTAAATGGATCTGTATGTATCCATACTATAGTCAGTGTTACCTGCAGTAGATTGCTGTCAGCGTGTTTCCGCAGCTTGGATAAGCAGAGAGTTGTACCAGCCTGTAAGCTAAGCAATGTACTGCTGTGAGCAGGGTCAGCAGCAAAATGTCTTGCACTGTACTGCACTGTATAATGCCGCCGGAGATTAGAATCAGAATCAGAAATACTTTATTGATCCTCGAGGGGAAATTCTTTTGTCACAGTTGCACTTGTCAAAGGTAGATAGATAAAGAGTATATAAATATAATAGTATAAATGTAAAAAAATAAAGACAAATATAAAGGTGTGTGGGTATGTATAATATTTCCATTATTAAGAATTATTATGGTGAACCAAAAAGGACAAGTGAATAAATAGCAGAGAATATTGCACATTAATTATTAAACAGGTAATATTGGACAGAAAATAGGTAATGAGGTCTAGTTTAATAACTAAGTGTCAGACACTTAAAGGGAGGAGTTTATAAAGTTTGATGGCCACAGGCAGGAATGACTTCCTGTGGCGCTCTGTGGTGCATTTTGGGAGAGTGAGTCTTGCAATGAAAGTGCTCCTGTGTTTGAGCAGCAAGTCATGGAGTGGGTGGGAGACATTGTCCAAGATGACATGTAGTTTGGACAGCATCCTCCTCTCTGACACCAACGACAGAGAGTCCAGCTCCACCCCCACAACGTCACTGGCCTTGCGGATCAGTTTGTTGAGTCTGTTAGCGTCTGCTATCCTCAACCTGCTGCCCCAGCATGCAGCAGCAAACAAGATAGCACTGGCCACTACAGACTCATAAAACATCCTCAGCATCGTCCTGCAGATGTTGAAGGACCTCAGCCTCCTCAGAAAATAGAGACCGCTTTGGCCCTTCCTGTAGAGGGCTTGAGTGTTCTTGGCCGATTAGCTGTTTGGGTCAGACTTTCAGTGGTTTATGGAATAGACAACAAATGCAAGAATATAAAAATTAGTAACTATGATTTGTGATGGATGAAATATTCAGATCCTTTAAGTAACTCTACCTCAGTGTAAAAAAATCCTTGTTACAAGTACAAATACGGCAATGAAAATGGTATCAGTAAAAGTACCTAAGTAAAATCATCAAAATGTACTTAAAGTATTAAAAGGAAAAGTACTCAAAGAAGAAAGTAAAGTATGCCCAGTGACTGTATATTATATCATTACATTATTGTTACTCATGCATTAATGTAAAAACAGGATTTTACTGTTTTAGTTGGTTGAGGTTGAACTATTTTGTATCACACTGCAATTAATGACTTTTCATTATGGATTAATCCGCTGATAATTTTCTCCATTTATAGATTGTAAAAATTCTGAAAATAGTGAGAAAAGTAGTCACAATTACCCAGAGCCCAAAGTGACACCTTCACAATGCTTGTTTTGTTGATCTAAACCTAAAAACAATAAAAAGAAATTACAATATTCAAAAGGAAAAGCAGTACATTTTCACATTTCCATGAAATATTTTTACATGAAAATGACTTAAATTATAAAACTTAAATAGTTGTCAATTAAATTTCTGTCAGTTAACTTTTGTACCAGCTGTACTTGTATAAACTGTTGGATTGTTAAACCTTTGACAAAACATCATATTTTTTAAACTCTTTATATGTATTGTGTGTAAAAATATTAATTTGTAAATTAACTAGTAACTAAAGCTGTCAGATAAATGTACTGAAGTTAAAAGTAAAAATTTTCCCTCTGAGATGTAGTGGAGTAGAAGTACCTCATACAGTCCCCACTTCAAAAAACCTGAACTGTCCCTTTAAGTTTGAAGCAGTATTTGCATTAACAATTTTGACAGCTACTGCACCACTTTCCCAGTATGGGTCAGACATAAAAGAAAAGGCGTATGATTCAGATTCTCCTGTTAGCCTTAGGTTATATCAGGACTAGTTTAGGAACCTAACCCATCCTAAACCCTTCACAGGTTTAATTGACTTAAAGATATTACTTTAATTGATCCACTGCATCTTATTTGTATTTTCAGACATAGCTGATACTATGTGCATTCCATGATGGTTGACATAAAGTGTTGATTATTTACTGTGACTGTTACTGTGACTGTGACTAGTGAGTTACTAACAAAATAAACATTACATGTTATGTGTTACATGTTACATGGCATTGTGCTATTTGCCAAAAACATTTTTGTTAACAGTAAATGTTTTGAGTTAAAAAGTGAATACCTTCATCTTCACAGACAGAGGAAAAGGACTAGTGGTGCCATCAAGGACCAGCTGTCATGCTGTTCTTTATGCCAGGTGGTCCTGAAAGATCCAGGGTCTACCAGCTGTGGACACGTCTTCTGCAGGCCATGCATTGCCTCAAACTGGGAAGAATGTAAATCAGCAGATTTTTCATGTCCCCAGTGTGGAAAAAGATCCAGAAAAAGTCCTGAATTGCAGACACCCAGTCAAAACAGCACTGAACCAAGTAAGTATCTACTCTTTCTAATACAAAACCAGAATATTTTCGCAGAGAAGTTTACCATAGACTTGCCATGGTTGATACAGTTACCCTCACCCTTCTGTTTTTGTTATTTATTCTTTTTCTGCTTATCAAGCAGTTACCGGCAGTCTGCAGGAGGTTTTAGACAATCATAAGAACAGCCTTAGACGAAGATGTGAATTTGCAATAGAAGGAACTGCTGAAGCAGGACATCGAACCCGCCTGAATGGGATCTACACTGAGCTCTACATCACTGAAGGACAATGTGAAGGAGTTAATGCACAACATGAAGTGTGGCAACTTGAGACAATGTCGAAAATGGAGACCCTGCATGACACTCCAATCAGCTGCTGTGACATCTTTAAGGTCTTACCTGGCCAAAAGAGATTCATCAGAGTAGTGCTAACGAATGGCATTGCAGGCATCGGAAAAACCTTCTCAGTGCAGAAATTTACTCTTGACTGGGCAGAGGGCCTGGAAAATCAAGACATTAGCCTTGTGATTCTGCTTTCGTTCCGGGAGCTGAACTTGATCAAAGAGGAGCAGTACAGTTTTCTGAGGTTGCTTCATGATTTCAATCCAACACTACGCACGGTGACGGCCGAAAGGCTTGCTCTCTGTAAAGTTTTGTTAATCTTTGATGGCCTGGATGAAAGCAGACTTTCGTTGGATTTCCAGAACAATGAGGTTGTTTCCGACGTCACACAGAGATCATCAGTCAACTTATTGTTGACAAACCTCATCCAGGGGAATCTGCTTCCCTCAGCTCTTCTTTGGATAACTTCAAGACCTGCAGCCGCCAATCAGATCCCTCCTTCATATGTCGATATGTTCACAGAAGTACGAGGATTCACTGACACTCAGAAGGAGGAGTACTTCAGGAGGAGATTCAATGATGAGTCCCTGTCCAGCAAAATCATCTCACACATCAAGGCATCCAGGAGTCTCTACATTATGTGTCACATCCCAGTTTTCTGTTGGATCACTGCTACAGTTCTGGAGCACATGCTGACTGTAGACCAAAAAGAGCTTCCCAAGACTCTGACTGAGATGTACTCACACTTTCTTCTTGTTCAGTACAAGAGGAAGACACAGAAGTATGATAAGGGACATGATATAATCCCACAGGAGCTGATGCAGGCTGACAGGGATGTCCTTCTGAAGATGGGGAGACTTGCATTTGAACATCTGGAAAAAGGGAACATCATGTTCTACCAAGAGGACTTGGAGCAATGCGGTCTTGATGTCAGAGAAGCCTTAGTTTTCTCAGGACTGTGCACAGAGATCTTCAAAAGAGAGCTTGTACTCTTTCAGAAAATGATTTACTGCTTTGTTCATTTAAGTATTCAGGAGTTTCTCGCTGCTGTCTTCATGGTCCATTGTTACCTGAGCAAGAACATAGAAGTACTGGCAACTTTCTTAGGAGAAAACTGGGATGCAAATCGCAGTGACCATGGTTTAGATAACTTCCTCAGTCGAGTTGTGGACAAATCCCTAAACAGTGAAAATGGCCACTTGGACCTCTTTGTTCGCTTCCTTCATGGTCTGTTATTGGAGTCCAACCATCTTAGGTCGTCTGCTTGGCTGGACAGCAAGCAGTTCAGAAAGCATCCAAAGAGCAATAAACAACCTGAAGAAAATGAATGCTTATGACATCTCACCTGACAGAAGCATAAACGTCTTCCACTGTTTGATGGAGATGAATGACCACTCAGTGCATCAGGAGATCCAAGAGTACCTGCAGTCAGACAACAGATCGGTGAAGAAACTCACCAAGACCCAGTGCTCAGCTCTTGCCTACATGCTGCAGATGTCTGAAGAGGTTCTAGAGGTGTTGGACCTGAAGAAGTACAATGCATCGGGTGACGGAAGACGGAGATTGCTCCCAGCCGTGAGGAACTGCAGAAATGCTCGGTTAGTACACATGTGAAGTTACCTTTATGCCTATGCCTACTTTTGTTACAGTAAAGATGTTTAGTTTATCAGTGTGTAGCTATCTTGATACTAACAGCAAATCTTACTAATTACAAACATATTACTGCTTTACTTACTACTATTTCTATTACTTAGTGATCCTTTGGTTGATGTGTTTACAGACTCTCTGCCTGTGGGCTCTCTGAGGGGCATTGTGGAGTTCTTTCCTCAGCTCTGATGTCCAACCCCTCCCATCTGCTGGAGCTGGACCTGAGTGAAAATGACTATCTACTGGACTCGGGCGTGAAGCTGCTCTCTGTTGGACTGGAGAGTCCAAACTGCAGACTGCAGATACTAAGGTCAGACAACTTTCAGAAAGCTACTTTTAACTCTTTACTTTTTCTCCTCCTCCTCCTCCTCCTTCTGGGTACTCGTGTATTCTTATTACAGGGGACTGTAATTTTGTTGTAATTTCTGTACTGTAATTTTATATATACACTCACCGGCCTCTTTATTAGGTACACCTTGCTAGTACAATGTTGGACCCCCTTTTGCCTTCAGAACTGCCTTAATTCTTCGTGGCATACATTCAACAAGGTGCTTGAAGCAATCCTCAGAGACTTTGGTCCATATTGACATGAAAGAATTGTAGAATTGTCGGCTTCACATCCATGATGTGAATCTCCTGTTCCACCACATCCCAAAGTTGCTCTATTGGATTTAGATCTGGTGACTGTGGAGACCATTGGAGTACAGTGAGCTCATTGTCATGTTCAAGAAACCAGTTTGAGATGATTTGAGCTTTGTAACATGGTGCATTATCTTGCTGGAATTAGCCATCAGAAGATCGGTACACTTTGGTCATAAAGGAATGGACATGGTCAGCAACAATACTCAGGTAGGCTGTCGTGTTTAAAAAATGCTCAGTTGGTACTATGGGGCCCAAAGTGTACCAAGAAAATATCCCCCACACCATTACACCACCACCACCAGCATGAACCGTTGAAACAAGACAGGATGGATCCATGCTTTCATGTTGTTTACGCCAAATTCTGACCCGACCATCTGAATGTCGCAGCTGAAACCGAGACTCATCAGACCAGGCAACGTTTTTACAATCTTCTATTGTCCAATTTTGAGTCTGTGTGAATTGTAGCCTCAGTTTCCTGTTCTTAGCTGACAGGAGTGGCACCCAGTGTGGTCTTCTGCTGCTGTAGCCCATCTGCTTCAAGGTTCGACATGTGATTTCATTGATGGTATTCTGCATACCTTGGTTGAAACGAATTTGAGTTACTGCTGCTTTTCTGTCTCGACCTAGTCTACCCATTCTCCTCTGACCTCTGACATCAACAATTTTTGTCCACAAATCTGCCGCTCACTGGATATTTTCTCTTTTTCCGACCATTCTCTGTAAACCCTAGAGATGGTTGTGTGTGAAAATCCCAGTAGATCAGCAGTTTCTGAAATACTCAGACCAGCCCGTCTGTCACCAATAACCATGCCACGTTTAAAGTCACTTAAATTCCCTTTCCTCCCCATTTTGATGCTCGGTTTGAACTTGCTCGGTTGTCTTGACCATGTCTACATGCCTAAATGCATTGAGGTGCTGCCATGTGATTGGCTGATTAGCTAATTTTGTTGTATCTAATGAAGTGGCTGGTGAGTCTTTATCAGGCTGATATTAATTTGATCCACATAAATAATTATGACAAATGAAACTGATCAGCCCCTCGATCAACACTTAACATTACTTCCATCTGGTTGGAGATTGCTTCAGGAGGAATTTTGTTCCTTCTGCCATAGCAGCACTGAACAAACTGTCTGTCTGACACTCAGGGTGTCTGCGGGGTCTTGAAAGGTAATAAATCAATTTTGCAAAAATTAAGGCCATTAAAAAGTATTAAAAAGTCTGAATCGCCATTTAACAAGTTATTAAATGTTGAAGATATTTTTTTCACAATGTGTTTGTCCAAAAGTTTGTTTGATAAAGTGTAGGTGAACGTATTTATTTATAATGCGTAGCCAAAAATACTAGACAGGCAGATAGCGACTGTGTGATTCGTTTCTGTAACGTTAGTCGCAGGGATCTACCGAGCGCCTGTTTCACTCTTAAACGCTCCAAAAAATTGATCCGTGCGAACCGGACAATGATATACGAGTACAACCAACCGTAATCTCCCACCCCACCGGACCCGCAATGCTAATCGTCCAAAACATAGTCGGAGTGGCGATCAGGATTAACACGATTAACCCGGTTGGCCCGTCGGTCTGTGGCCACCTTGAACAGACCCGTTCCTCAAAAACTAGAGCGAGATGCGCTGCAAGACGCTGAATCGGTAAGACAGAAGACAACGGGGAAAATTCAAGGAGTGTGTGGGTTTGGCTAACGTTTGGCTATTTAGCTAAATCTCTGCCTTTTATTGAAACAAATTCAACTTTTCATAAAGCAGATGCGCTCGTCAGTGTCACTTTTTGTGAACACATCAATCACAGCCTGGATGGAGTGGAATAAAAAAAAAAAGATGTGCTGCAACAAACTTTATAAATGTTGAACTCAGTGTTCTGCATAAATGGTTATGATTATTGACGAGTTAGTAGCCTGCCTAAAATCAAGGTTGGAGACTCACGTAGCCTACAGCATTTTTCTTGCACAAAGTTAATGAATAAAAAACAACCCCAAACTGAAACAGCTGTGATTTGAATTAATATTACACTAGTGGTAAGTTATATACTATTATATGAAATTATATTGAACATAATGAATACATTAATATCAAACTTACAGGTTACTATTAAGTTAACAATATACTTTTAACTTAATGTTATAATATTATACTAATACAGTCATTTAGACTAGTTCATGTATATGTACTACTCCAGGTTGTGCCTGTGCTACACCGCCTACACTACTTACGTTATTCATCACTCAGTTTATTCTCTTCATCTTTGTTCCCTCCTGCCCTATTTGAATTTTGTTGTATTGTTCAAGTGGTCGATGAAAGTTATCACACATATCATTGTAGGCAATCTCACATTATCTAGTTTAAACCAACTAAAACACAAAATCACACTGTTTCACATGATTTGCTGTAATGTTGCGTACATAAACGTCATAGCTTATGTAAAATAGTTGCTTTTTGCAGGAAATGTGACCAGTCCTTCACATAGAAAACAATAGGCCTATACAAGCTATTATAGGCAACTGAGAAAGTTACTGAATGCCTCATTTTTTAGGTGGTGGTACACCTGATGACATATAGGCAATAAATATGTTATAAATATACTTAAATTCATTTTAAAACCTTAAAAATATCCCTTTTAAAGGTGTGTGGCTGATTTTATCAGTTACAGCTCAAAGTGGCGTGGCAGTCTTGAAATATGTTGAATATGTCTTGAAAAGGTCTTAAAAAGATATTGAATTTTACTTCAGGATTCCTGTATATACCCTGGACACTGTTGTGAGCTGGAATATATGAATGTGAACATGACGATTTTATGTATTTTCTATAGCTGTATGTTTATGTGTCGTACTGGCTGTAAAAACAAATCACCTTCTGGGACAATACAATCTAAATCTAATTTAAATATCCTTTATCATATTTCTCAGATTGAAGAGCTGCAGTTTGTCAGAAAGTTGTTGTGATTCTCTGGCATCAGCGCTGAAGTGCACCTCTTCCCATCTGAGAGAGCTGGACCTATGTAACAACAACTATCTGAAGGATTCAGGGGTGAAGCTGCTGTCAACTGGACTGAAGAGCCCAAACTGTAGACTGGAGACTCTGAGGTCAGATAGCTTTTTTATAAACTTTGGTTAGAGATTAATTTTGATTATTATGGTTACATTTAGGGGGTAGCACAAAATCATGGGCCTTATAGATTCACTATTGGCACCTTCTCCACTTCTATTCCAAGATTCCTCTGTGGTGCTGGTCCATACTGATAACCTTCACATTGGAATAACACCTTCATGCTATATATTTGCAAGCTACAAATACTACAAACAGAGGCATATAATATTTTTTTACCGGGCACCCTGTTGGGTTTAGGTGTTTGGAGTTGAGCTTACAAGTTTATACAATTCAAGATTTAAAACATCCACAGCTCAAAGTAGATACTGAAACAGTCAGTGGTTACTATAGTAACTATAGTTTTTATACTTTTTTTAAAATCTAGATTAAGTTGCTGCAGGTTGTCAGAGAGCTGCAGTGCACACCTGGCCTCAGCGATGAAGTCCAACCCCTCCCATATGAGAGAGCTAGACCTGAGTAAAAACAAACTGAAGGATGTAGGAGTAAATCTGCTATCTGCTGCACTAGAGAGTCCCCAATGTAGACTGAAGTACCTGAGGTGAGTTCACTCCAGTAGATCTTATATCTTTAATGACACAATATTTGTCCGTTCAGAAGATGATGACTTAAAGATGATGTTATGAAGTTCTGTTTCTCATAGAATTTGTCTAACATGCGATCGAGCACTGGTTAAGTTTGGTGATCCTGACATGTTCATGCAAAATTTAGTACACTGCTCCACGGTAGTGAGTTGGCAAGTGTATAGAGCCTGTTAGAGAGGACTCTGTCTATGCTTTTTATTTAGTCGAGCATATCAGATTTGCTATTAACCCTACAATTACAGGCTTGATAGATGTGGGCTTACGGAGAACTGCTGTACTTCTTTGGCCTCAATTCTCTCATCCAACCCCTCCAGCCTGAGAGAGTTGGAACTGAGTAATAATGATCTACAGGATTCAGGAGTTAAGCTGCTGTGTGTAGGATTGGAGAGTCCACATTGTGTACTGGAAGCTTTGAGGTCAGTCAGCATGTTTTCTTTTTTACAATAATATTAAATAAATATGACACTGGCAATAATTTGGTATTTACTAACAATAATATATAATATAATAGTATTCTGATTGCCATTACATGTTCTTTATTTAATATTAAAGCATATTGAATATCATTGTTGAGCTAGATATTTAAATCCATAAAATATCAAAGGATGGGCAGCATTTTCAGCTTCACTTTCAAGTCAATACTTCTTCAACAAAATGCTGTCATTATTATAAACCTCTTGGACTCTTGATCCCAATTGTTCCTAAATTAACAATATCTACAGCTGTTTCTAGTAGTCTGTATCCCATTTGTACAGGAAACACAATTTAGAATTGTATTTTTTTCCTTTACCATATCTGTATACATGATGCACTGTGTAAGTTAGAGAAAGCATAAACTAACTTTTTAAAAAGGCCATAGTTTATTCCAACTTTTCTCATTAAGTTCAGATGCCAGAATGGTAGGGCTGTTTCTATCTGATGTAAATAAAATCAAGAGGGACCTCAGTGCCCCACACAACAACAAATCCACAGGGCTTAGGCTACTATGGAGAGCGTGTTTCGTCACTATGTTGAATACGTACAAAGAAGTAGTTGTAGTATAAGTAGTAGTAGTAGTCATCTGGTGTGTTAGAAGTAAGAAGAGAAAGAGAAATTTGGACAAATAGATGACCACACTCATTATTTAGCACAAAAGCCGAGAGAGTGTGTCAGCCACTGTAGCTTCAATTCTATGCTTGCAAAGGGAGGGGTGAGCGGTGACTGATGGTGCATTCATGTGGTATCGGAATAATCCAATTTTTTTTTCTTCTTGAATCTTTATTGCAAAAAGAGAAATAAAGTGTACATGGGACATAAAGAAGTATACAGAGCAGTATACAAATATATAAGAAGACACAAATAATAACTTTGCCAGGAGTAGTCCATATCATGTGAAGATATTAAAAGAAGACCATTCAGTTTTCACAACCTTTTATTGTTGGATTTAGAAATTAAACTGTAAAACCTCATAGAGAAAAGGTACAAAGTTAAGTGTTTTTACTGCTGAATTTACTATTGCCATTAGAATTAATACATTTATTATAAAATATTTGTTTCGTCTGAGGAGCAGGTGAATGCACAGAGCCATTTGTTGCAATTCGCAACCCTCACCACTAGATGCCACTAAAACGTACACACTGAACCTTTTAAGTATGATCATTCTACATCATACTTTAAACTAGTAACTATATCTGTCAAATAAATGTGGTAGAGTAAAAAGTACAATATTTCTACTGATAAATAGTGAAGTATAAAGTAGCATGAAATGGAAATACTTCAATTTATGGCGCTTTTTCTGCCTGTGACAATTTGGGTTTAAGTTCAGAATTCACAATTTTAGTTTCCTGTACCTAAAGTTTGTAAGCTTATATTGAGTGAAATATTTATGTATGCTTTGTTCTTTTATTTAGATTGAGGGGCTGCTGGTTGTCAGAGAGTTGCTGTGCTTCTCTGGCTTCAGCTTTAATGTCCAACCCCTCCAGTCTGAGGGAGCTTGACCTAAGTGAAAATGATCTACAGGATTCAGGAGTGAAGCTGCTGTGTGCTGGATTGGAGAGTCCACATTGTAGACTAGAGACTCTGAGGTAAGGAATCCCTTTTTTCCTCTATTCAACATAAGAAATAATTTGTTAAAGAGGTGGTGTTATGCTTTTTGGCTTTTCCCCTCTCCTTTATTGAGTTATATCTCTTTTTTGTGCATGTAACAGGTTTGCAAAGTGAAAAAGCCCAAAGTCCAGCCCAAAGGGAGTTCCCATCTCCCACAGAAAGCACTGCTCTGAACTGCTTGAAAACAGCTCGTTGTAGTCCAGCCCTTCACTTCCTTTAATTGTGACATCACAATGTATATATATAAATAGTCTGAGCGGAGGCCCTTTGGCTCGACTCGCCTTTGTTTGGTTTTCCATTGTAGAAATGTTGTACCTGTACCTGCTTCCAGGTACTTTTTTTCGTATCACCTCACCTCCCTCGAGGTTCCAAGCAAGCTGAGGGATACTAAAATGTAACGTGAAAACACGACAGACTGCTGATTGGTCAGAGAGAGAGAGAGCATGCACCAGACAGAGGCAGCAACAGAAGGTTTTATATTTTACAGTTTCCGTATGTAATTTCATCACTAAATCCACTTCTGAGAAGTTTTGAGGTGAGAAATCAGCTGTGTAGAATATTGACAGTTTTACGAGAAGTGATGGCGGAACAAAAATGTGCTTGAATATTTTCAGGAGCGTGTGAGGTCGGCCAGCCGCCCGCTCACACAGCCTTCTGCTCCCGCCGTCTTTACATTCTGAGGAATGAGAAACGTTTTAACCGTAGACTGTATATATTTTAAAAGCTGTGTGGATCACTGGTCTGTATGTCGCATTGAACATTACGTCACAGCAGTTGTGTGTTGCGTTGCTATGACGACAAGCTAAGTTCTATCTCTGGGTACTGTCTGCAATGGAAAACGGAGCAGGGCCGAGTAGAGTCGAGTCTATGGATTTGCGCTATGGCAGCATTTTTCGGCAAGGCAGCATAGATCGTCAGAACACCGGCAACAGTTCAATGTTCAGTCCTAATGGTAAGATGTGGAACAATGATGTGTGGTTTTGGACTTGATTTGACTTTGATTTGGATCACACTACCTTGTTTCTTACGATCCGCCCTTCTCTGCTTCTGATTGGCTAGTAGTCCTTACCTGGGAACTGAGCATGTGCAACTCCCAACAAAGATTTTGTACAAGTAAGATTCATCACTCTGTAGCTCAAGAGCGGAGCGTACAACACATAGGGTGAAAAGAGGAGCTGCAGCAATGTGCAGTATGAGGAAAAATATGGCGTTTTTTTTTTTTAATTAAACCATTTAAACCTGTTCTGGTACAACCCCTAATTAAGATTTTGAACCTGATAATGAGCATAATACCACCTCTTTAAATAATGTTAAAACATTTATTGGAGAACAAGAAGGATCTACTGATGTGGTGGACTTTGAAGTTAAAAATGTAATTGATGCTGGTGCTCCTCACTGTATCGCCAATATTTTCACGTGATTTGGCACCTGAGCTGCTCGTCTGTGTTAAATAAAGACTCCCGGACTTCTCTGTTGTTTTTCATGAATGTATTTATCAATCTGGGGAGAATGAACCCCAAACAGTATGGAAATCAAATGACTTTCGCAGAAACTCGACACTTTTGGATGATATTAAATATTGACCAATATTTCTCTACATAGTACTAAAATGTCAGAAAAATGTGAAAGTAACCCAATAAAAAATTTCTAATCTCTGCAGGTTGAAACGCTGTCGGCTCACAGATGAAGACTGTGCTTTTCTGGCATCAGCTTTAAGGTCCAGGCAATCCTGTCTGCGAGAGCTGGATCTGAGTCAAAACAGCCTGCAAGAATCCAGAGTGAAGCTGCTGTCTGACGTCCTGGAGAATCCACATTGTAGACTGGAGACTATCAGGTCAGTAGCGGGTTTGGGTTAGTCTATACTAGTTTCAGCATTCTTTGCAAAACAGAGTTGACTTTTCAACGCTCCAACTTTATAAATGGCTGCTTTCCACTGTGCACATCTGAGAAAAGAATGGTGACTTTAGGATTGCATAAAATGCAGAGAAAGAAACAGCACTCAATCAAGCCAGACGCCTAATGTGATGATGTGTTTGATCTAACCTAGATCATTTTTGTTAATCACTACAGAATGGAAGAAATGGAGTAAATCCAGAGTGCATCCATCTGACGAACATGCATCACTGGCCATGAGGTGTTGCTAACTCTTGGGCTTCTGTGATCAACATATCACTGTTCTAAATGTACAGTTGCTTGAAGTTTTGTTAGTTTTAATTTTAAGAAAACAGATCAATTCAGATTGAGTCAAGTCAGGACAAAAGTGCAATACTGTTTTTATATTTGAATAAACCTACCATGCTGTCACAGTTGTTTGTTTTTCATAATTATTTAATTAATTTTAATTGGACTGTTTGAAATGGCTTGCACCATGTGACAAGATAATGGAAAGCAGTGCAGTAGTCTAAATCTTTTGCAATTTTCTTTATATAGCACATTTCACTACATGTAAACTCAATGTACTTTATATTGAAAGAATATACACTTTTAAAAAAAAATAAAGGGAACACTTAAACAACACAATGTAACTCCATGTCAATCACACTCCTGTGAAATCAAACTGTCCACTTAGGAAGCAACACTGATTGACAATCAATTTCACATGCTGTTGTGTAAATGAAATAGACAACAGGTGGAAATTATAGGCAATTAGCAAGACACCCCCAATAAAGGAGTGGTTCTGCAGGTGGTGACCACTTCTCAGTTCCTCTGCTTCCTGGCTGATGTTTTGGTCACTTGTGAATGCTGGCGGTGCTTTCACTCTAGTGGTAGCACGAGATGGAGTCAACAACCCACACAAGTGGCTCAGGTAGTGCAGCTCATCCAGGATGGCACATCAATGCGAGCTGTGGCAAGAAGGTTTGCTGTGTCTGTCAGCGTAGTGTCCAGAGCATGGAGGCGCTACCAAGAGACAGGCCAGTACATCAGGAGACGTGGAGGAGGCCATAGGAGGGCAACAACCCAGCAGCAGGACCGCTACCTCCGCCTTTGGGCAAGGAGGAGCAGGAGGAGCACTGCCAGAGCCCTGCAAAATGACCTCCAGCAGGCCACAAATGTGGATGTGTCTGCTCAAACGGTCAGAAATAGACTCCATGAGGGTGGTATGAGGGCCTGACGTCCACAGGTGGGGGTTGTGCTTACAGCCCGACACCGTGCAGGACGTTTGGCATTTGCCAGAGAACACCAAGATTGGCAAATTCGCCACTGGCGCCCTGTTGTCTTCACGGATGAAAGCAGGTTCACACTGAGCGCACATGACAGACGTGACAGAGTCTGGAGACGCCGTGGAGAACGTTCTGCTGCCTGCAACATCCTCCAGCATGACCGGTTTGGCGGTGGGTCAGTAATGGTGTGGGGTGGCATTTCTTTGGGGGGCCGCACAGCCCTCCATGTGCTCGCCAGAGGTAGCCTGACTGCCATTAGGTACCGAGATGAGATCCTCAGACCCCCTGTGAGACCATATGCTGGTGCGGTTGGCCCTGGGTTCCTCATGTGGCTGGAGTGTGTCAGCAGTTCCTGCAAGAGGAAGGCATTGATGCTATGGACCGGCCCGCCCGTTCCCCAGACCTGAATCCAATTGAGCACATCTGGGACATCATGTCTCGCTCCATCCACCAACGCCACGTTG
>NC_060157.1:15440543-15455058 GCF_021292245.1 Micropterus dolomieu
CCCAGCAGCAGGACCGCTACCTCCGCCTTTGGGCAAGGAGGAGCAGGAGGAGCACTGCCAGAGCCCTGCAAAATGACCTCCAGCAGGCCACAAATGTGGATGTGTCTGCTCAAACGGTCAGAAATAGACTCCATGAGGGTGGTATGAGGGCCTGACGTCCACAGGTGGGGGTTGTGCTTACAGCCCGACACCGTGCAGGACGTTTGGCATTTGCCAGAGAACACCAAGATTGGCAAATTCGCCACTGGCGCCCTGTTGTCTTCACGGATGAAAGCAGGTTCACACTGAGCGCACATGACAGACGTGACAGAGTCTGGAGACGCCGTGGAGAACGTTCTGCTGCCTGCAACATCCTCCAGCATGACCGGTTTGGCGGTGGGTCAGTAATGGTGTGGGGTGGCATTTCTTTGGGGGGCCGCACAGCCCTCCATGTGCTCGCCAGAGGTAGCCTGACTGCCATTAGGTACCGAGATGAGATCCTCAGACCCCTTGTGAGACCATATGCTGGTGCGGTTGGCCCTGGGTTCCTCCTAATGCAAGACAATGCTAGACCTCATGAGGCTGGAGTGTGTCAGCAGTTCCTGCAAGAGGAAGGCATTGATACTATGGACTGACCTGCCCGTTCCCCAGACCTGAATCCAATTGAGCACATCTGGGACATCATGTCTCGCTCCATCCACCAACACCACATTGCACCACAGACTGTCCAGGAGTTGGCGGATGCTTTAGTCCAGGTCTGGGAGGAGATCCCTCAGGAGACCATCCGCCACCTCATCAGGAGCATGCCCAGGTGTTGTAGGGAGGTCATACAGGCACGTGGAGGGCACACACACTACTGAGCCTCATTTTGACTTGTTTTAAGGACATTACATCAAAGTTGGATCGGCCTGTAGTATGGTTTTCCACTTTGATTTTGAGTGTGACTCCAAATCCAGACCTCCATGGGTTGATAAATTTGATTTCCATTGATAATTTTTGTGTGATTTTGTTGTCAGCACATTCAACTAAATAAAGAAAGTAAAGAAAGGAGTATTTAATGAGATTATCTGTTATTTTAGTGTTCCCTTTATTTTTTTGAGCTGTGTGTGTGCGCGCGCGCGCAAACACACACACACACAAATTAGCCATAAGCCTGTGAGAATAGGAAAGTTTTGAGTTTGCTTGTGAATGTGGACACAGTTGTGATAGACCTCAAATCAGCAGGCAGCTTGATCCAGAGAGCAGGACCACATTAACTGAAGGCAGCCTTACGGGACCTGGATCTAATTCTGGGTACATCTAGATCTCTGCCTGATGACTGACTAAGAGGCCTGATGGGGTTATAATCAGAGACCCAAAAATATACTTAGGAGCCAAACCATTTAGTGCTTTATACATAATTAGCAGGATTTGATTTAAAGATTATTCCGTATTGTACCGGGAGCAAATGAAGTGATTATAGTGCTGCAGTAATATGTTGTAAGGTGGAGCCATGGTTTGGATAATCCTGCAAAAACAGAATTACAGTAGTGTAACCAGTCCTAAACCAGTTTTGGAGAGTCACGTTCTGCTTGCTGTAATAATTCAAACTGCCCATGAAAAGATCCACTTATAGTGCGATTTTAATTTAATTGATGGAGGAGAAATTCCTCATTTGTGTGCAAAATTATATTCCAAAATTTATCGGATGTTAACGACTTATGGTAAAGGTACCTGTGAGGCTAGTGGGATTAGTGGACATAGATATTTGTGGGAAAATCAAAGCAACAAGTGTAAATTTGGATGTCAGCACACAAAAGCGCTATTAGGAGACAAGATCCAATCTCCCACTGGAAAACATTTCCCGGAACATCGACAGCTTCTAAAATCTAAACTGAGTGCATGATGCCCTCTGGTGTTCAAGATGTTGAATTACAACAGGACGCAACTGACAGAAAGAGTTTTATTTTCAAACCGTTTTCAACCCCTTTCAATAGAAATACCATCTACAATATATATCTCCTCAAAACCCTTACTAGGCTTCCCTTTATATTCTTTCAAAAATAGTATTCTTTTGTACACAATCAGTAAAACAAAACAACCATCTATGAGGCAAGACTGATGGGGCCGCATCACATTTTATTATGAGGAAACATTTTAACGGTTATCCAAAATAACCTTTAAAATGTTGCACAGATCTGTAAGGCAAAAAAAAAAAAAAAGAAAAAAAAAAAAAGGTCAAGCTGAGCTGACCTTTAGAACAATAAATAAAGTACTATGTAACACACCCAAACACAAAACACTTCTGAAAAATAAATACATTTACAAAAGATCAAATCAAAATGTCTAAATAATTTCACAAGTAAAAGCAAACGTTTGTTCGCAGAGTAACTTTTGACTGCAGATTTGATATACTTTTAATAGCTGATAAGAGAATACCCTGAAACACATCAGCTGTAAAAATGCACTGCCCTGAAATATATAGTGCACATGTTCAGAGTAAATCATTTCAATTGACCATGATTTATTGATCAGAATGCAAATACATGATAGTAAGCTATTGCATAGTAGTGCATGGTATAAAACAATAACTGAACTTAAAAATGTGACACTCGCAGCTCCAAATAGTGTGGGGAGTGTAAAATAAAACCTGATTAAAATGATCAAACTAAAACAAAAATGTGTGTAATACTTAAGAGGGATTTCAGCGACTCCAAACCCTGAAAATGCATCCATTAAAGAAATATTTTTGGCATTTGCTGTGTTTCAAATGAAATTAATGTTTTTAACCTTCACTGTGCTCGCCAACATACTCACCTCGTAGAAAAATATAGTTTTCACTCAATACTGTCTTATCTACTAAATGTGTAACAGAAGGGGTTATCTGCTCTCTTCCTCTCACTTAAAAAGAAAGCTTAGTTTTGGCCGTCTTTTGTCCATTTACACTTGCACAGTTCACTCCTCTGGAGCTGCCTCCTTTACCATTCTCGCCTTCGTTGTTGTTCGACCAGCTGGGTTTCAGAGGAGTCAGCTCAGGCGCTATTATGTCTCCATCCTGCGTGTGAATACAAACAACATACATCTGAAATGGCAAGAGCAGTGTAGAGTGTTCACAAGTCATCATTACTGACGCACTAATGCCGAATCCTAACTCAGCAAGCGATCCTGGCACTCTGTAACATCATTCTTCCTTCCTAGCCTCATAATGTCATGCAATGCTCAATTCATGTGGACAATGATTTACTGTCTCCAGCTATGAGAAGATTGCAGCACCTCACTACATCCTTTTTTATTTTTTATATTTTATAAAACTCAAAGATTCAATTATTGGTTGTGTAGACCAGTTGTCATTTGTGCTATTTGGGCAGCAGTGGTTTGCATTAGACTGATTCAGAGATGGGAATGTAAAACTGAAGTATTAACATCTCAGCCTGCCACTTCCTTCCTTCAACTCACACAGCGTTATAAAACTATTTTTGCGTCTCCTTTGTCATTTGTTACAAAATACTTTTTAGTGACAAATTTGTACACTATATAGCATAGTATACACAGTTTTTTTTTTACATTTTGTATATCTTTAAGGCCTAACAAAACATGCTGAATTGCTTTGCTTAAATCAGCTTAGAACTGTTACTGTCTTCTACAATCTGCAGAAATGTGTATCATATCACCACTGTGGCATCTTTGTGGCATCTTTGATGTGCATCTTTGAGTGCATCTGGCAGGACACTATACAAACAGTACAGGGACTTGCTCATTACACTGCTCCACTGTGCTAATTTTGCTCTACATTTACTATTCTATTTGTTTGTACTTTGTACAAAGTCTCTCCAGTTTGGAGTAGACAAATCCTTACCCCATGATCAACAAACAATTTTGTCACTGCATATAATTCTAAGTCTTTGCAGTTTTAACAGAAATATTACCTGAGGCTTTGAGAAGTTCATGTCCATGCACCACTGGACAAAGTGTTTCTTGGCTGCCTCCAGACTTCTGTCATCGGTCTTCTTGCAGTAGACCCTGATCAGCTGCTCAGCAAACTGCTCCGGAAGAAGTTTAGACACCTGACAAGAATGACAGCAGCAGCAGAGTATATTTTGAGGCACACATTTGAGACAGAGGGAGCATTACTATGCATTAAGAAAGAAATGCGTGTAAGGAAAACAAAAAATCCCCCAGCAATTCCAACGTGTGATCTTTCTTCAGTTCTGACCTGGTTCTTACGAATCTGGATGGCCTTGGTGAGGTCATTCTTGCAATAGAAATGCACATTGTTGATGGGGTTCTTGTCTTTCATCCCATAGTCCATAGAAATGATCTAAAAGATAAGATTTTAGATCATCAAGTCTATAAAGCTGCACAGGGGGAGGCATCAGCTTACAATGGAGCTAAAATGCAAAATAAAAACACAGAAATGAACATTTGAGTTATGAGAGAACTGACTATTTCAATTTAAAGTAATTAAATTAAAAACTCACACTAACTACAAAGTCCTCTGGCTGCAGACTGACATCATGGGCGCCAGTCTGAGGGAAGGATTCAGCCAAATCTGCTTCCCAGTGGTGAATTATCTCCTTATAGAGGAGAAGGAGCAAGAAGTGGAGAAGTAAACAGACAGTTATTTATTGCATCTTAGCATGGACATTACATGAGATTGGATCATTTAGTTTCTATCACAGTGGTATAATAACGTCATAACACAAATGCAAAAACATTTAATACATTCTGTGCATTCAGGCAATGCAGAATAATATGTAAAATTTATTCAACCTCAAGATTAGTACTTTTTTTAGCTCAAATCTCATCTCTGCAATCAATTTTCCACAGTCTAAATGAAAATATCCAGTATTTTTGTAGACATGTTTCATTTCATTTATCAGCAAGCTCAACAGAGTCATCAAAACATAAGCAATGGCTCTGAAATGATTTGTCTTGTATTAGTAATACAATATGGATGATGTGGCAAGAAGATGTCTGTAACAATAAAGCCATACAAAGATACGAATACACACCTGGGTTACAATTATGGTTTTGTCTGCCTGGGTTTGCCCCAGACACTTATAGAGGCGTCGACAGATGATGTTGCGGAGAATCTTCCTTGCCTCAGCCAGCCCCGGGGAGGAGGAGTTGAGGATTTGTTCAAACACATTATCTAAAAAAGGACAAACAGAAAATTAGTGCCGAACAGGTTAGGTAAACAAAACAGAAGGTAACCAAAATAACACTTTTAACTAAACTAAAACTGGGAGTGTAAAGGTAAAAATAGTGCATTGAAAGTGCTTGTAAGTGTCGCAGATCATAGTGCACAGGGTTTTGAGAACAGGGGTGACAAAAGACATGTCTGATAATGTGTAGGAACAATATGAATTAAAGTGCAACAATATAATTGATGAGAGTGTGTAATATTGAAAAAGTTCGGAATAAAAGTTGTAAATCTGTTGTTAGTGCTGGGCAACGATTAAAATTTTTAATCGCGATTATCGCATGATTTTCTTGCGTTGTGTTTGGTTTGCAAACACTTTAAACAAATAAGGTGCTTTATACCAGCAGTATTCCCTTTACACGGTAGCAATAAAATATTTCTTGTAAATCTCAACTTAAACATTAATGTAATCAAATCAAATATTAAACCAAAGCTATTTGCCACTGCCAGGGCATTACTTTTTATCTACCTTGTTAAAACAAGTTACCATCAGAGCCCAATTATCTTGTTTTTGTTTCTGAACAGGTATCAGCATCATGTATCTTTTATCAGGGAGCAGCAGAAACAGTCTGTTCAGTAGGGTTGGGACAATGTCTACAAAACTACATTGAAACATCGGGATGGACGATGGCACGGGGGAACGCGATAATAACGCGTTAATGTGCCCAGCCCTAGTTGCTATCCATTCATTAATGTCTCTTTAAAGTGATGCTAAAGTTGAGTTTGCATAGTAAAATCTTGAGGTAATTATTTTAGTCAGATATAACTACCGACCCTAAAATGGCATCATGCAGTAAATAATATTTTTGGCTGGTAAATTTCTCAGTTTACTTGCAGATAAGCCAAAATGTTATTTTGGACCCTAGTGGGGTTGATCATGTACTGGACTGCATTATAATAAATTGTGTTTTTAATATTTCTTCTCCCCTCAATGTTTGTAAACGGGGTGGGCAAAACAAATTTGAAACACCTATCAAACCTCTGACAGTGTGAATGAAAACTGAACATCATTATCTGTGGAATTTATGGTTATACTGGACTCCCTGTGTCTTACGTCAGGAATCCACTGACTCCGGCTACGGCATGTTAGGCTGCGTCCATAGCCTGGCGTCCACTGGAAGCGTCTCAGAAGCTATGAATAAGTAGGCTATGTAGTTAAATCGTTTCTTTTTGTGTCCATTTTTTTAACGATCAGGAGTATCCACAGTGTGTTTTATTTTGAAAATTGACCGGATTCTCTGTGCTGTCATGTGTCTGAGTCAGTGGAGTTTAGGGGTGATAGTTAAAACATGAGCTAACAGCACACAGTGGTATCTACAGACCTGTCAGCTTGGTGTAGGCCTCCATGTCATCTATGGCTGTGGAAAGAGTGAACAACTTCCCTCCTGAGCCTGCAATCTGGATGTGCTTGTCTGCTTTTAAAAAGGCCTCTGTGATCCTGGATGATCATACCCAACATATTATCACTCGAGAACATTTTACTGCAGACAACACAAGAGAGTAAATCATGAAGCATATTCTTTAAGCTACATGAAAGCGATTAGACACTCACATAGTCTCTATGATGTTGCCCACTTTGTGCTGGTAGGCTCTTCTGTGGAGACAGTTCCTTGTGTGGAACATGTCATACAGATTGCCCACCTCCTGTTAAAAGAGTTACCCGAATTTAGTCACAACTAAATCAGACAAATGGAAAAGCCAATCAAAAAGCAGACCTAACAACGTCAGCACCTTATCTCTAGTGCAGATGTGCTTCTGCCCGTCCACCTCACACACCCTGGCAAACTTTAGGAAGCGGTGATAGTCAAAGTTGTTCTGGATTCCCAGGTGATGGCAGTCCCTGAGGTAAGACAGATTGCAGAAAAATGTGGAAATATATGCAACTGAACTCTGCAGAAACACATGAATATTCAACATATGATTGGGGAAATTAGTATTAACAGATCAATAAACCCCACCTGGCAAAGTAGTCCCACTTGTCCACATCGATGCCATTTCTTTTGTTAGCCACAATTTCATAGAGGAAGGACTTGTCTTCTGGACGGCCTTTATATGGCCACTGCAGAGATGAAAGGAGACATCAGAATCAGCTTTAAAGACCAAGCATATTTACGCATGCATCACACATTATCAAAAATACGTCTACAAAACATCGGCCATTTTCAACATTTTTTGACAGCAGATCAATTTTGAAATACTGCAGCGAGTAATGGAGCTGTCGGGAGTAGGCCATAGTGAGCCGTTAGATAAAGGGCTGCAGGTGTCAGGGCTCCACCTTCCCAGCCAGGTAACAAACTCCTTTCACTTTAGCTGTGCAGCATTAATTCAGATCACGAATGCTCACATAATTATGGAAAAATACAGACAAATCCAGAGTTCTGTTACTACAGTTAAAGGGGCTATAAGTAGCTTTTTGAAATGAATCACTTTTTATTGCCTCTGTGTTAGGGCTGAAGGATTATTCGTTTTGAATCAAAATTGCAATTTGAAAGAACGCGATTTAGCTAATCATGAAGACTGCGATTAAAATGTAGGTTAATTATACAGCACGTCTGACCCGTTTTAAACGGTCATGCAGTAACAAATTCATTCCGTTGTCATCCTTGTGTGACAGATCTGCTCGCCAATCACAAGCTCCCTGCGTCTCCTGTTACAGTCCTACTCACGAATCAGAGCGGGCACAGGGCGTGTACATTTTACAATCACAAACCAAACTAGAGAAAAACGTGGGACAATCGTGCCAGCCGAACCGACAGAGGCAGCGGGTATGCAACAGTTTGTCTGGAGTCAACTTACACTCAAGTGTTTCAGCAGCGGAGTGTTTAGCCTACACGTTAACATGTTAGTTTCTCATTTTGTGTGCTCCACATGGAGCATTTCAGAATAGGAGCGTTTTGCCTGCCTGATTTTGCTGACTTGTTCAGATTTTGCTTATTTGTTCAGTTGTCCTTGATTTTTGTAATTCTACCATGGTTAAGTCTGCTACGTAGTTAAAATGTTTCTTTTTTTGTCTGTTTTATCTGTGCTTATTCTCCGGGGAGGAGGAGTTGAGGATTTGTTCAAACACATTATCTAAAAAAGGACAAACAGAAAATTAGTGCCGAACAGGTTAGGTAAACAAAACAGAAGGTAACCAAAATAACACTTTTAACTAAACTAAAACTGGGAGTGTAAAGGTAAAAATAGTGCATTGAAAGTGCTTGTAAGTGTCGCAGATCATAGTGCACAGGGTTTTGAGAACAGGGGTGACAAAAGACATGTCTGATAATGTGTAGGAACAATATGAATTAATTGAAGTGCAACAATATAATTGATGAGAGTGTGTAATAATGAAAAAGTTCGGAATAAAAGTTGTAAATCTGTTGTTAGTGCTGGGCAACGATTAAAATTTTTAATCACGATTATCGCATGATTTTCTTGCGTTGTGTTTGGTTTGCAAACACTTTAAACAAATAAGGTGCTTTATACCAGCAGTATTCCCTTTACACGGTAGCAATAAAATATTTCTTGTAAATCTCAACTTAAACATTAATGTAATCAAATCAAATATTAAACCAAAGCTATTTGCCACTGCCAGGGCATTACTTTTTATCTACCTTGTTAAAACAAGTTACCATCAGAGCCCAATTATCTTGTTTTTGTTTCTGAACAGGTATCAGCATCATGTATCTTTTATCAGGGAGCAGCAGAAACAGTCTGTTCAGTAGGGTTGGGACAATGTCTACAAAACTATATTGAAACATCGGGATGGACGATCCATACCATGGTTAAGTCTGCTACGTAGTTAAAAGGTTTCTTTTTTTGTCTGTTTTATCTGTGCTTATTGTCGATGTACAATCGGGAGTCCGCAAAGGATGTTTTCTTTTGAAAATCGACCGGATTCTCTATGCCATTCTGTGTCTGACTTCCTGCCTGGTTTATCTGCTCTGTGCTGCTCGACATGGCTTCCATCAAAAATAGACTGGCAGTGAATATTGAACTTCAATCAAAAATAAATAAATCGCAAATTGAATCTACATATACGTAGCCCCTACAGATAACTACAAATGTCATGGACAATAACAGCGCAGCTGCCTAAAAGCCTTAACACCGATTGATTAATATTTCATGCCAATGAGAACTGCATTCTGCAGTTACATTGACAATTACAGATTTTAACTATCAATCCGCAGCGAAAAGCCTCCTTAGCGGAGGTCAGAGCGTATATATAAGTATGTAGTTTGTAGTTATCACTATGGATTTACCATGGTTTTTTAGGAGTCTGTTCACACTGATGGGCAACAGGCTAATAATAACATAAATTTTGTGAAAGTGAAAATCTTAAACACCAATACATTAAATAAAAATTTAAATATTTGAAAGTCCGGTCCCCACAATTTCTGCTAAGAAAAATTCTGGTCCTTGAACAAAAGTAGTTGAGGACCGCTGCAGTTCAGTGTCAACATAAACATCCAGGTTCTAGTTTGAAGTAAACAAGCAGCCATTACTATGATGACGCCTCACTTGTAAACCGACGTAAACTTCAATTTAATTAAATTTTATTTATATAGCACCAATTCATAACAACAGTTATCTCATATCACTTTTCATAAAAGAGCAGGTCTAGACCGTACTCTGTGATATTACTTACAGAAACCCAACAACAACAACAACAACACTGATGTACATGGCATGTCTTGGCACCTTTCTAACTGCAGGTGCCAAGACATTTGTCCAGGAGAACCCTATAGAATCTTTCACATGTTAGAAATACAATCAAATGCTGTTAAAATAAAGGTTACAATCTAAAAAAAACCTCTTAAGAAACAGAGATTTTGGGAACTAAATGGAAATGGCCAACATTCCACTTTTACAGTATGGTGCATTTCCAATTTTTACTACACAATCTGGTCCAAATGAAAGGAATCATGGAGTACGAAATAATCACAATTTTTTCCTTAAGGCTGTGTCATAATTAATTTCAGGCAGGTGTTTTGAGACAGAAGAACTTCCAAATTCACACAGACCGCCATCATCTGTCGACCATAAACAACCCAAACATCTTTCACTGCCAGCGTGAAACGAACACATAAAAAGCGCATATACAGATAAAATTAAACTGTAAACTGATGTACAGGAAGGATAAAGTTGCACGTTTAATTATGTGTATCATATAATCTACTTTTACTTTAAAACATAAGCATTTAAATCTGTGTATAGATACATCCTAGGTATTAACCACTGATGGATGTTTGAAATATGATTAATTCTGTGTTGAGGTATGTTGTGAAAAGTTGCTAGGATGTGTGAACTTCTCTGGGACGTTTGCCCAGGTTTGGACAGGGCAGATCAAAAAGGGTTAATGCGTGAGGATGTTTGGAGGATATGTTCTGTGTATAAAAATGTGTAGATTCAGATCAGAGATATCCAAAGATCTCCGATATGAAAAGGCTCTGCAAGAAATGAATGAGCAAATGGAAGTTTCAAAAGTGACCATCAGCCAGCAGAACGCAGCACTGAAAGAACAACGCCAGAAGCTCTACAAAGATTATGAAGATCAAAAGATTTTCGGTGTCATGTGTAGGGAGAAGTTGCACAACATGGAATTTATGTGCAGAGAAAATGAAGACATCCAAATAGACATTGAGGACCTTACCAGTAGGATCCAGAACAGAAAAGCCATGAAAGACAAATATAAAGCCCTGAAATCAGAAGAAAAAGTAGTCTCTGCAAAACAAAATGAGCTTCTTAAAAAACTTGCATCGCTCCACTCAAAGCTTCAAGGTATGAAAGAATATGAAGGCAAGTGTGGTCCACTGAGAGAGGAGATAGGAGCCTTGAGACAGTGCAACAATGAACTCCATCAAGAAATCCAACAGTGCAGTGAGGAGATAGAAAACAAAACTGTTACAAAGGCAATTTATGAATCAATGACAGGAGAGAAAAATAATCTAACGCACAGAAATAAAATCCTGAAAAAAGAAATTCAGGAGGTGGAGAAAAGGTTTGTAAAGGAACAAGCTTTGGTAGACAGGAATAATGTCATGAAAGAAGAAAATGAAGCCTTGAGCCAACAAAACCACACATTTAAACTGGAGGTTCAAGAGCTCTATGGCGGACTGCAAAGTGAAAAAATACTGGAGGTCATGTACAAATCGAAATGGAATTTACAATGGAAAAAGATGCCATGAGTCGAAGAAATGATGTACTTCGACAAGAGGTCCAGAAGCTCAATGAAAAGCTGAACAGTGAAAGAGCTTTAGAAAGTGCATGCAATGCAATGAAGGCTGAGAAACAGAACATCGACCGAGAGCACGCAGCACTACAGCAAGAAATTCAAGACCTGAACAGCTCCTGAAGAGCTATATCATGGGGTCATATCATATACCATGGGGTTACTCCAGGTGCTCCAGTTTCCTCCCACACCAGAAAACATGTATAATATGTGGATTCTTAATTGACCTAAAAATAAATAAATATATAAATTAAATAACTTTATTATTTCTGGTTATTTATTAATAAATAGTTAGTAGTTTAAGGTGTTCTAATTTAATGTTTTGCTAAAAGAGATCACATATTTCTCACACCAGCTTCTCTGCACTGGCTCCCTGTAAAATCCAGAATATAATTTAAAATCCTTCTGGTCACCTAAAAAGCCCTTAAAAAGGTCAGGCACCATCATATCTGAAATAAAGTTGGGTATCAAGAACCAGTTCCAAGTTGGAACCATTACCAGACTTTCAACAGCAGTGGATTAGTTAAGAGAGTGTGTTAGAGTCCAATGAAAGTTGGGATAAATATTTTATGGATCGTGTTATAAGTTACTTTCTATACAAATCACACACACTGGTTGTTGGAGCAATGATGATTTCACAAAGGCAGAACTGGATGGTACCTTCTGGCCTTGAGCTGCATTAGTGTCCAGTGGTCCAGCAATCTGTTCCTTTATAAAGTCCAGGTCCTCGGGCAGCACCAGGCCATGTTGCTCCATTACAGTCTTCAGGCCATTGTCGTTCACCAGGTAGTCAAACATGGCTAGAGAGGCAGTCTCATGCTGCGACAGAAACAGACTCATTAATTTTTTTATTTTTTTTTTTATGTGAATGGCCTCATATTTGAAAATGAAAGCACAGGGACTCATTACTCAAATAGAAAGAGCTTTTTATAGCTAAAACATGACAGGACACAAACGTGAATACTTGTCTTATCGTTTGCATGTTTCTACAGGTTTGCCGGACGCTGGGTCTGTGGTCAAAACTTACAAAATGGCCATGCCACCAGTACCTCTTATCAGTTATACTTGTCATTCTCAACAGTTCCCTAAACTGTCATGCTTACAAGTCAAGTGACATCAAGTGTGTTGTACAGCAGCCTAGGTTTTAACGGTCTATAAAAAGCCTCTGTTAAACAGGATGCTGTTTATTGCTGTCACTTCACGCCATCTGGTAGCAAGAATGTTATAACTATAGATATAGAAGAATGAAAAAGGGGGCAAATTGTGTCAAGGAGGGAGTTTAGTTGGTTGATATTTTGAAGACTACATCACCCATTTGAGAATATAAAATATGATGAGGATTTGTGTCTGACAGGGAGATCTTTCCAGCCTTCTAATAGACTACCATCTACTGGACTACAGATGATTTTGGTTTAGGTTTCAGTGGACCACATTATATAGTAGATGAAAGCACTTAAACTCTAAAGCTGATACACGGGGCAACTTTTTGAGCAATCATGTTGGGCAATCTTGCTGGCGGCAAGTCTGACTATGTTTTGAACAGATAGCGGTGGTGCGGGGAGGGTGACGGAGTGATGGGGGGAAGGGGATTACAGCAGTAATCTTTACTCATTACCATTGACAGCAACATTGCCCAGCACCATTGCTCTAAAAGTTGCTCCGTGTATCATGAGCTTAACAATCTGCACAGTGTGTGACTAAGAGAGAGCTTCAGGGATTTTCCAGTTAATTTTCAAAAATAGCCAGCCAGACTGTACGTGTTTATTATCGGTTAGACAGACTTTTCCAGTTGTTCTGGATGTGTGGCCAAACAAACAGAACTGAGATGCCCTTTCAAACAGTCACATTCTGCAGTCATTCAGGTCAGTTTATGTGCACGTCTTGACTAGTACGTTATAGCTGTGAATCGAAGGGTGTTTATTTGCATCTTCTTGATTGCCATCGTTTTTGCAATGAATCATAACAGCAGTTAAACCTCTGCACAACAGTGCTTTTGTTAGTCAGAGGAAATTAAATGGATTTAGATAATCTGCCTCTGCACTACTAACACTGAGGAAAGAAACTAATGCTAGTACAAGTAGTAATCTATAAGAGTATTTCTGATTTTGGTTCACTCTTAGTTTGACACTTATGGCTTAAAGCAAAGAACAAGAAAAATATAAATCACATGATTTCTTACCTTCCAGGAAATGCCCGGACGTGCTTTGGGGATAAACATCCCATCAAACATATGGGAAAATGGCCCATGTCCTGGAAAGGGGTACATAAAAAAAACAAAAAAAACATCGATTTGTTGTTTGTCAACTTTGCACTAAGCTTCTTGTGTTCTATTCCTATCTGGAAAACAGAGGATAATGAACACAGTTTCGGTTATATTCTCACTCATGCCCACACCCAGTGGCAAAGAAGGTAAAACCTGAAACATGTCACGACCTGCGTACCACTCACCAAGGTCATGGCAGAGCCCGGCGATCTGCACACAAAGGATGTCTCTGCGAGAGATGAGGAGTTCTGGCTGCCTCTCATTCAGAGATTGTACAAGTTGTCCTGCCAAGTAACCCACCCTGTACCAGCACACAACAAGACAACTCATTCAATACAATGTATACGATGCAAAATACCACTGGGCTGAAAATCGTATAGTGTGAACTAGGCTTAAGGTTATCCAACGAAGGTTAAAATCAAGGGCAACTGGACTTGGTTGAAGATACTGGAAGACGTTTCGTCCCTCATCCAAAGGACTTCTTCAGCTCTGACTGACTGGCAGGGAAACTATTTAACCTCAGTGGGGTTAAATAGCTGATTTTCAACAAACATAACATCCCTGTGTTTTTTAAACCCAAGAACACACTAAGACAGATGCTGGTACACCCCAAAGACCGCACACCCAAACACAAGAAAAGCAATCTAGTGTATGCGTTCCAATGCAGTGAGGAATGCACAGACCTGTATATTGGGGGGACTAAACAACCACTACACAAACATATGGCTCAACACAGAAGGGCCAACTCCTCAGGTCAAGACTCTGCAGTCTACTTACATCTGAAGGACAGAGGACACTCGTTTGAGGACCACCAGGTGCACATTTTAGACAGAGAAGATGGATGGTTTGAAAGAGGTGTCAAGGAAGCCATCTACAC
>NC_060157.1:15455078-15455656 GCF_021292245.1 Micropterus dolomieu
GAACACTGCACCACAGAGCGGAAAACATACCAACAAGCGCCCAAGCCAGAGAGAAGGAACAGAACCACCTGAAGGGGGCACTTACAGCCTGTGGATACCCTAAATGGACCTTTGTGAAAACAGCCACAAGATCCAAGAAGAACAAAACTACAGGGGAGGAGGAAAAGAAGGTCAAACGCAACAACATTGTGATTCCATACGTGTCTGGAGTATCAGAGAAACTCAGGAGGATTTTCAACAAACATAACATCCCTGTGTTTTTTAAACCCAAGAACACACTAAGACAGATACTGGTACACCCCAAAGACCGCACACCCAAACACAAGAAAAGCAATCTAGTGTATGCGGCCCAATGCAGTGAGGAATGCACAGACCTGTATATTGGGGGGACTAAACAACCACTACACAAACATATGGCTCAACACAGAAGGGCCAACTCCTCAGGTCAAGACTCTGCAGTCTACTTACATCTGAAGGACAGAGGACACTCGTTTGAGGACCACCAGGTGCACATTTTAGACAGAGAAGATGGATGGTTTGAAAGAGGTGTCAAGGAAGCCATCTACACCAGGGTCGAG
>NC_060157.1:15455676-15461887 GCF_021292245.1 Micropterus dolomieu
CGTCATTGAACAGGGGAGGGGGTCTACGCCAAAACTTATCCCCCCACTTACAATGCTGTCCTTTCATCACTTCCCAGGAAACTCAACAAACGTAACCTATTGGCCTCAGGTGAAGATACCAACGATGGTCGTTCAGTCTTGGCCACAGGTAGTCTTAACGACTGTAACGACTGTCCTCACAGCAACAAGGAACACTAACGAACGGTATCGATGACCCGGGCCAACGACCCCACTGAGGTTAAATAGCTGAGTTTCCCTGCCAGTCAGTCAGAACTGAAGAAGTCCTTTGGATGAGGGACGAAACGTCTTCCAGTATCTTCAACCAAGTCCAGTTGCCCTTGATTTCAACCTTCGTTGGATTACTTTTGTATTACTCCAGTGGTGTAATACTTGATTACTATATGAAAATACTTTTTTTTATGTTTTACAGTTGAAAATGATGTCTCTCTGGAGGATATTCTTGTTTTCTTCACTGGATGTGACAGCATTCCAGCACTGGGTTTCTCTCCGAAGCCAGGCCTTGAGTTCATCACCCACTCCCGATTTCCAGTGGCCAATACTTGCAAAAATATTCTTCGCATACCAGTTTATGCAGTATACACTGACTTTAAATCTAACATGGATTTTGCCATACGCAATTCACCAGGATTTGGAAGAGCGTGAGAGGTAATATTATGGAGGGCTTGTGGAGCTTGAGATATGATGAGGATATATTTGTTGTTTTTTTTAGTGCAAGGTTTATTTCCTTCTGTTATTCCCTAAGACAAAAATTAAGCATAAAGACAAGAAAAATGCACAGTAAAACAAGTAAGTTTCATTTGAAGATATATTTCAAGCCATGTTTTTCTGTTTCAGATTTAATAAGGTGCGCCATGTAAACTTGTTTTCAGTTGATAAATGTGAGGCACTTTTTGTTGCATTTTTGTCAGCCAGTCCTCTAACCTGAGAAACCATATGATGTTTGTCTCCAACCTCTGATACGACCCATAACAGCATTTGATTGATAAAATACCACAGATATGTATACAATGTCGGAAATCCCTGTTGCATTTGGGCTATGACAATGCCAGGGGTAAGGCTTGGTTAAGTTTGGTCACAAAGCCAATTTGGGTATGGTTGTGAAAAGATCATGGTAAGGTTTAGCATGAGATCATTACATGATAATTGTCCGAATGGTAAAAATAATAAGCACAGTTATGGTTAATAGTGCTCAGATTTGGGGTTGAAGGCTAAATGTAGCTAAACCACTGTACTTAACTATTTGTTGTAAAAAAAAACAGGTTGCTCAAACAACCCATTAGCAAATTTTGTACAGGAGGAAGGCTCACTGTAGCTACTTTTATCAGTGTTGCCCAGCCCCATTGCTATGGCTCATTATTCATTATATAGGTTGTGGTATGGCCTTCTAACAAATAAATTGTGCTGTGTTCCTACTTTGTGTGTACTGGCTTACTGTCCTTTTAGTATGTATTGTGGTGGTATATGTGCATCCCAGGCTTTAAATGTAATATTTTTCCATTGGATACTTAGAACTACAACTGACAAAAAAACAAAAACAAAACAAAAATAGGGTTCATCGTCATCAATAGTGTTACATTAATACGTTATGTATAATGATACATAATGTTATACACAGCGTGAATTTATATGGTGATAACTGCTATGGTTTTTCATGAAAGAAAAATGTATTATAAGCATTTATGCATCTTCTGTCATACGACCTGTAGACCTAAGCCTAACCCCTGTATAACTTCTGATGAACAGCAACAAAACTACATATAACAAAACTAAATATTTCTTTGAAGCAGGTTACATGCTGTGATAAAAAGTTCAATTCCATGATTTCCATCGTCAATCAAGGGATTTATTACCCTTAACTCAATGTCCCACTGGTCGTGATAGGGGCGTTGCAGATGTACATGATGGAGTCTTTGATGTTGAGGCAGTTGGAGCATTCCAACTGTCCACAGTTGCATTGGGGACCTACTTTCCATTGTCCTTAAGCTGTGGTGGTTCCACTGCCTCACAAACTCGTCCACAGATCTGTTAATTCTTGGAAGGTAAACATGGTAAAGAGCCCTAATGTGAAGCGGGTCAGTGCTATCTAAAATCCCAACATTTTCCATAAAGAGGAAAAGGTCTTTGAAGTATGCTGACACCACCCTGTTTAGTTCTCCCCACAATCTTTCAATTCTTTGATTATGAACACTACGTCCAACCATAAAACTTCCCATGTTTGCCCCTCGATTCTCAATTATAAACCATGCAATATCAATATTTTCACTACCAGCATCACTCCTGACATGATGAAAAGTTGCAAGGCAGTTGATGCTCTGTTGTCTGTGCAACATCTCAGGTAAGTAATGCAGCGGCTATAGCCATCAACTCCTCCATGAAACACAAATCCCCATGGATTCAACTTGTGGTTTGTGTCAATATGCCTGGAATAAGAAGACTTTTTATTATTATTATTACAAACAACTTGCTCATCAAATTTTTACTTTTTTTTCAATGCTGTCCTATTTTTTCTATCAAGAAGGTAATTTTTGCTTGATTAGAAAAATGTTACAACCCCAGAGATCATTGATAGAAGTGTTCAATATAAACAAATATAAGTAGCACTGTACATTACAGTTCAGTAACAACATTGTAATAGTGGAGTAACAGTTAATTAAAACTTGATATTAAAGGACTAAGTCGTACCATTGAGCCAGACTACACAGAAACCAAAACAAGTGTTTCCAAATGATCATTATGCCTCTTGATGTTTGGTGTAAGCTAATAACAGGTAGTTTAGCATGTCACGGCCCTGATCCATGGTTATTACACAAAAACTACCATCAAGAGTTTCCATCTAACAAGTCCTATCATTGAAGATATCATTTGTATCATCTTGAAACAAAAGAGAACATTTGAAACATAAGGGAGGATGAATTTCAGCTGTATAATATGGTAATTGCCCATTTGGAATTTCCATGTCACATGAAAAATGTTTGTTTCAAGGTAATACAAATGATATCTTTAATGTTGTCACTTGTTAGCTGGAAACACTTGATGGCAGTTTTTGTGTAATAACCATGGATGCTGATAGTAGACTATAATATTATGAAAATATTAACCTATATTACTGTATTATCTGGTTATTACTCCATTATTGTCACCATACTAGCATTTATTAGCCAATAATGCACTGATATATAAGAATTTTATTTTTAGCTGGTTACCGTATTGTTACCATAACATACTATACTAACTAGTTGTGTGTTGTTGAAATCATTAAATGTGATTCACTATTATTACCCGGTTACGTAACTTTCAGCCTTATTACCCAGTTAATAAGAAGATATTACCTAGTTATTAATTTAGTAAAAACATGGTATTACTTAATTGTGTTCATTATCACACTATTACCCCATTATTTCTATGCTTACCTAACTGTCAAGTGCTAATGTAATGTTTTTTTCATATAAAGACTTATGCCAAGATAGTTAATTATTTAATTAACATAGTTTTGGGCCTCCTAAATCCATACATCTTTCTAACTTGCTTTATTCAGCAGCTAGGAAGTAGCCTAATTACTGTAATGTTAATAAAATTTTCACAACACATACCACACTTGATTTGGGACAGAGACATTGTAGACCCTCCGTTGAATTGCCCTCTGTCCTCTTAAGGCTCTTCCCACTGGGTCTACTCTTCTTAATCGCTCACACACTCGCCAACGCTCAACTCTGATCCCTCTCCCTCTCAAACCACCAGTGATGTAAGTCTCTCCTGAGCCAGGGGTTTGTCTAAGAACTTCAGTAATAAGACGATCAAGATCATCATTTGAAATGTTAGTAAAACTCCCATAGTCCAGTAAACCAAGTTGTGTCCTGTGGTTGTACTGTGTTCGAATGTTTACAGACAACATTCGAGAGATGGCCATCCAGCTAAATCCTAAATCCCGCATGTGAGTCAGCTGAACAGCTGATATGTTGTACCTTTAAAAGAGAAAAAAAAAGAAATGTGTTAATGTGTGCTGAAAAACTCTGTAACTACTGTTACAAGTAAAACTATTGTATTGGAAATATTAGGCTTCTTCAGTAAAAGAACAAAAGTATTAGCAGTACCAAAACAAAAGCAATAAAGTACTCATGCAGAATAGCCTATTTCAGAATAATATATATTATATTCAGTGGTGGACAATAATGTTGTTCATTTACTTGAGTACTGTACTGTTTTGAGTATCTGTGGGTCTTTACTTGAGTTTCTTCTCTTTTGATTTTTACTTATGACATTTATTTTTATTTTCACTCCACTACAGTTGAAAGTAGTGTATATATATGTATGAATTTTCTTTTCTAAAATGCGATCAGCCATACGCTTTGTTCGTCACAGGAGAAAAAATTATATACAGCGAACTACTGCTCCTACGCTGTCAATCAAGTTCAAAGTGCTTGCTGCATTTTTGAACAGTTCAATTTGTTCAGTGTTTAGTTTTGGGCTGTCATAAAGTTAGAGATGTGTGTCAGGCAATCAGTGCATTTGCTAGGTTGTTTCAGACCTATTCTGTAAATGCATTGTGGCAACAATACAACAATGTGTGTGAAAATGGACTTCTGAATGTTGAGTAGTTTTAAAAGCAAGTATTCTGATTCTTTCACTTAAGTTCAAATTTGACTGAACAACCTTTACTTCTATTGAAGTAATATTTGACCAGTTGCAGCAAATGAAAATTTTCAGGTGAAGTACAAGTACCTCAATTTTGTACTTACGTACAGTACTTAACTAAATGTTACTTTCCACCACTGCATAACACCCTAAATTAATAGTTTTGCTAGCAACTTATATATACAAAGAAAACTTCTATATTCTTGGCCTGCATCGACCTCCATCCCAATATGCTTGTTTCCATTTATATCATTTACCTCGGCCTTCCTCTCTGAGATGCAGAATGTGTTCCCACACCATAAGCTTCCATTAGAAGTGTTACTTCAGCCGACATCTCCCAAAGAGACTCATAAATTCCTTGAAGAATGATGCATAACGTTCTTTCAGCAATGTTTTGTTGAACAGGATTGCTCATAAGCACTAAGAATGTTGCAAGAATGGACATATGATCCTCAAGTTGACGCGATATAATTTCCAAACTGTTCATGTCGTTTGGAGTATGACCAAAAACCCTGCAGTTCAGCAAAGTATTGGACTATTTTAGCCGATGCCATTTTGTAAATCCAGGGAATTCAGAAAGGTATCCCTTTGATGACATGGTTCATTCCATATATTCAGACGGACAAACCATATATATATATTATTTCCTAAACGGCATGCCATAATATACACACACACATATATATATATATGTGTGTGTGTGTGTGTGTGTGTGTGTGTGTGTGTGTGTGTGTATTATATATATATATATAATATGTGTGTGTGTGTGTGTGTGTGTGTGTGTATACACATACACACACATACACAAAAATACAGTGTGAATAACTTTCAATAAAAACACATCTTGTATATTAACTTTTTATTGGTTTATGCTAAAGACATTACACATATATTTATTTCTTGCCTTACAACGCCTTTCAAAGTCAAACAAACTTGAGAGAAAGAATAGCCATGTTTTTTTATCCAATGGCTGGATAGAGACATCTGTCAATGTCAAGGTCAGACATTGCTTGAATAATAATGAAGTTGCTAAATAAGCTTATTAATAAGCTGTTTGTTTATATTAATGTGTCTATACATTGGTTATGAGTGAGTAAAGTAAAATGCTATCAGTAAAAAATGCTTTCAAGGCATTTGCTCTATGCGCAGCATTGCATCAGTCACAACACATCTCATTGCCACTGACTACGTCACGACAGGACTGCGTTCCAGGGGGGAAATTGTTTCTGCTCTATAACCAGTAAGAGCTTCTTTTTTTGCAGTCAGAATGGCCCACGGCTGTTTTATAATTGTTAGGTTATGAAAGCAAGGAGAAGTTGGAGTGGTGGAAGATAAGAACATCATGGCTGACACATTCACTCCAATTTTCTTAGTTCAGAGAAGGACAGCGGACTGGGAAGAAAAAAGAGAGTGCGGACATAAAACACTGAGAACATTCGTATGCACACGAACTCAGTTACCACAAGATTAAAAGGGAAAGTGAGAATGTTTGCATGGTTCAAAGTCACTTGATTTCCTTAATAACCAAGTTAACAGGGAATTATTCAATAAAGGGACT